>NC_056601.1:9845187-10145187 GCF_018340385.1 Cyprinus carpio
AAAAAAAAAATAACACTAGCTTCTCTATTATTTTTGTATTCTATTTGTTTTCTTTATATTTATTATACAATTAACAAAAATCAAAAAAGAAAAAGAAAAAGAAAAAGGCCTTTAACACTAGCTTGCTCTATTCCTTTTCTATTCTGTCTGTTTTCTTTTTATTTATTATATATAAAAAAAAACCTTGATATGTGTACTGCGTAAGGCTAATTGAGACTTGTCATAGAACCTGCATATTGTTCTTTTGTTGATTTTGATTGCTTCCATTGTCCTCATTTTTAAGTCACTTTGGATAAAAGCGTCTGCTAAATGACTAAATGTAAATGTAAATTATATTGTAAGATAGTTGTTTTTTTATTTACTGAAGTTACCTAAGTGTTACGGTGCTGGGGTGTATTCCAGAAAGCACGGTTAACTTACCGTCAGCTAAACCCTGAACTTTATAGCTTATTTGAGGTTTGTGGTTCCAAAAACGCATCCAGGAGTAAGTTCATACAACTATGCTACATACAATACAGAGTATGTTCCTGGTTAAGACTCAAGACTTTCTCAACAGAGCGACGAATCAACAAGTCACTATCGAAAAAGCGCACCATGCTGTTTCTTTCTTCTTCTTTTGTTCAATGGTCGTTTACATGCTTAGTGCATATCGCCACCTAATTGATGGTTGTGCAATCATTTTTATTTTTTCAGTTTAATCTTTAATCCATGAGAATATTAATTATATTGTTTGTTTGATGCCAATTATATATTAAGACATATCTGATATGTATTTTGATTTAGAATTTAGACATTATAGAAAATGCCAATCCATGTGTGAGATAATATAAAATGTAATAAATAAATATATTTAATATAATAAAACATTACCTTGTCACGAATTTGGAACCGAAAGCTGAGGTTATCCGCTCGCTTATCCTCAAACATACCCGGGTATGTCACATAACCTGCTTTTTGGAATACCCCCCTGGACTTTTGTTTGTGTTCCTGATCTCCTGTCTTTTGTTCCTTTGACCTATTTTTCCTGAGTTGCCCTGATTAGTTCATTCGGTTCCACCTGTGTTTATTAATTATCTCATTTGTCTCCTATTATTTAAAGGGGTCATATGATGCTGATAAAAAGAACATTATTTGTGTATTTGGTGTAATGAAATGTGTTTATGCGGTTTAAGGTTTTTAAAAAAACACATTTTCCACATACTGTACATTATTGTTTCTCCTCTATGCCCTTCTGAAACGCGTCGATTTTCACAAGGCTCATCTCTCTGAAAAGCGAGGTGTGCTGTGATAGGCCAGCTATCCAGCACATTGTGATTGGCCGAATGCCTCAAGCATGTGACGGAAATGTTACGCCTCTTAACATATTGTGATGCCTTGTCCGGCCGGAGTGACGAGATAAAAACATAAAACCCATTATAAACATGATATAAACATGATTTCTAGTCATGTTTTCTTTTGGTAGGCAAAAACAAAGTAGTTTCGCTTTCTCAACGAAACAGCGTCACTTGCGAAACTTGGTCTTGCAGCAACCACATGTGACGACCCCGGGCTGGACGCCGCTCGTCAGTGAAACACAGTATCTATACGACATGGTGGCTGCGGCAACAACAATACTACAACGAGAATAAAAGGTACGCCTTCTTTCTTTGTGTGAACATCTGTGCGGAGTTATGCAAATCTTCCCACATACTGACGTAGATATGTGGGGGCGTGTTAGAACGAGTTTTTTCAGGGGGGCGTGGATGATTCTCAACTTTTATAAAGAATATCCCTTTGGATTTGAGACTTTAGTCTTTGCAACTTCACAGCTCTTCTTTATTCACCAAGAGCTTGTAACACTCTAAAGAGAAAGGAAAATTTGAAATCACGTCATATGACCCCTTTAAGCCCTGTGTTTTGCCCTTGCTTCTTAGTTCCAGTATTGATATTGATTTGTGTTAATCTCTGCATTTCTCCTGCCTGTGGATTTTTTAAAAGGACTATCTTATTTATTTCTATTCCTGCATTGTCTCCATAGCTACATGTGACACTAAGGGGGCAGTATGTATTTTTTTTCTCAGTGTAGTTTTATTTGTAGTTTACTTTAACTATACAGTAAACCCTTGTGAAAAATAAATATACTACAATGTATTTAAATTACATTTATTTCATGCTAAGTATACTACAAATACAGCAGTCAGCATTTAAAGTGGATCAAAACCTTTCATCAAAGTTGTCCTAAAACCTAAAACCAAAGTCTTAGGACAACCCTAAGTGCAATCTGTCATGCTGGAGTCTCGTCATTAGGTCACGTATGCACTGATAGCACTGAGGTGAACTAACCCTGTAACATAACCTACTCCGGAGCAGGTTATGTTCAGAGAATAAGCTGCTATGGCTAACCAAAAAACCAAATAACCAAAAACTTTTTTGATCCACTTCAAATGTTGACTACTGTACATTTACATATTTATGTACCTAATAAGAATATGCTGCAATTGTTCTATTGGTATATTAAACTGGTATACTTAAAGTCTGCTAAATTGGAACAACCAATTTTGTACTTGATGCACTTTAATTGTGCAAAAGTAGAGCTGAAGTCCAACTAAAGATATAATTAAGAGTATTTGATTGTGCTAAAGTAGAACTATTGCAAGTATAGGTTCACATCAGGTTCACACTTTAAATATCTTGCATTTAAAGAATGATATTATTAAAAGATCACACTATACTCATCAATAGTGACATTAAAATACATTTAGGCTTAATATTAAGAAATGTGTACGTAAGAAGTAAGAAGTTGCGTTAGAAGTTTCATAAGAAGTACTCCAAATAAAGTTTAAATATATATTTTTTTATGTCAGTAAGTCTCGAGCAATATGTCAGTAAATATGTTAAAAGATTTGAACTACACTTGGTATGAAATACATTTATTTTAAAAATATTACTTTTTTACTAGGGTTGTATAATTAGCTTCTAACTTGACAAGCTAGTTTCAAAGTAGCCAACACTGTCTGCATAATACACACACATGAACTTGTCCACCAAAGCTGAATGAACATTTACTTGCAGAATGAGAGGAAAAAAGCAGATAGGAGGGAGAATGAAAAATTATATAACTGGTTTTAGTTATATTTAACAAAACAAAGGATTTCCCTCAATAACACACACCCACACATACTGTAAATGAACAAATCATATTGACTTGATTTATATAAGTGTGCTGTTCTTTCCCACGCCAGGCATTTCTCACCAGAACTACACACAATATCTTTGACAAGTGGTCTGAACTCTCAGATAACTTTCAGACAATCTGTAAGCAAATAAATAAATGTCTTCAACATTGCTTAATTGTGTCCCATCCCATGTCCCATCTTTTGAACAGTCTTGTGAAAGTGACCCACCCACAGTATTGGACGCAGTGAGTGTGAGTCACTCTTGATGCTTCATATGATAGAGCTGCAGGCAACATGTTCCACAGAGCCCAACATGCTAATTTTACACACCGCAGTCACTCTGCAGCCAACCCTCCCTCTGCTCAGCATATGTGTGTGGGGTTCGAAGGCGTTTGGACCTGGTTAGAATCAAATAATTATAATGAGAGCAATAAGTCAGAGGCAGAAGATGCATACTAGGAGATGTGTCATCATGCAGCATTATTAGAAATTTTAATATAGCCAGAGGGAGGTACTCACGTCAATATACACATTTAAGTCTCCACTCAACTGTGTCATTATATTGGTTTCAAAGTCAGTTAATTCATCTTCAAGAGCTATTTGTATTTATAAGAAAGAAATAGTATCAAAAAACAGACTTCAATCATGACAACTGTCAGAACATTTTAGCATGGTGATGGATATGACAATGTTAATGTATTTGGTCTTGGTGGAACAGATCTGCTACACTGCTGTTGATTATTGCTGTAGTTGTAGATTATTGCTGCTGCTGCAAGCAAATACAGGAACTTGCTACTGCCAATGCATATGGCGATATGGTGCTGTGACTATTTAAGACATACTGCTGCTGCACAAATAGCATATAAAATAACCCCATAGCAGATCTATACAGGTGGAGCTGGGGAAGGTGGAGGGTTTCAGAGAACTCTGAAAGCACGCTGCAGGAATCTCAAATGAATGCTAGCCAGCCATTTAAATACAAGGCAGTAAGCTCATTGGCTGCATATGCAGCATGAACCAATCAGCTTGTGCCAAGTCGTTTAACTCTCTGAATATCATCAGTTACATTAACACCCTGTCAGCCAGCGCCATCTAGAGTTTCATGACTGAACTATATATTTATATAAACTACTAAACAGCACAGTACCTGCAGCTAAATATGGAGATCCAACTCTGCCTATATTTATATTAATTGTATTCATATTTATTTATGCAGAGCAAAAGTAACAGGAATCTGTTAGGAAAAGGAAAAGTAAGGGTGCTTTCATACTAGCACTTTTGGTGCACACACGGGTTCAGTTGACGTCAGAAATATAATGGTGAGAGACTGAGACAGAGAATTTGAATGAGGACTCAAGAGCATTGAAGAGCACATTCAAAAATGTGTCTGGTTGGAGAAAAAGTGATGAAATGAAAGGGGACAAATAAGCATTGTTCTGTGTCACTCTTTATCAGATTTCTCTTCCTCAAGATTTCTCCAATACGTCTTCAGCCTGTGTATCGGTGGGCACAGTGGGTCAGCTGTGTTCTCTCAATCTTTGATGTTATCAGCTTTCACATACTGCAGCTGAGTAAGTACAGCTGGGTCCTGTCATAGACTTCAGTGATGCTGCTTTGATGATGACAAAGCATTTTCATCTGCTCTCTTTGAAACACTCCATCTCATGCTCCTTTATATACTGATTCCTGACCAGGCTTGATGCAACAAGCGATAAAAAGTACCTTTTCTATGTTAATCTCATTTTTATCCTAAAAAGCCTTGATATTAGCAACACTATATTTTATGAACCAATTTTATTTTATTCCTGCTGATTCCCACCAGGTAGCTCCATGTAGAATTTAACTAAACCAAAACCTTTCATGTACAGTAAATAATGAAACAAATGTAAGAGCTGAGAGATTGATTTTTAGAAACATTGAATATTGACAAATTGAACAAAAACTATAAAAAAAAGCACGCTGTCTGGTGAAGCATAACTGAAATCATGAAAACAAGGTATGTGCCTTTATGTTCTTCAGCTATGCAGTATGTTGTGAGTGTGAGAGAACCAACTACTTAAGAGAACAAATTCACATACTCTTCTGATTGGCTGGAATTTTGCTGCATTGTACAGCATTTCACTATCGATGTGAACAGAAAAACTGCTTGTTGCTGGAATCAGGGCCTTAATCACCATACACCAATTAGAGGGAACAATATTTAGGTCCTGCCAGTGTTCTGAAAGCACTTATAAATGTCAAATTGATTGAAATGGCCAATCACATCAAAGACTGGCTTTTCTGTTCACAGAAGCCAAGTGCAAATTCCAACACAACACTTTGATTTTAACAATAAAAGAGTGTGAAGTAGCTTAACATTTAATATTTGTCATGTTTTATGGAAAAAATAAAATAAACTAATTTGCTGCTCATTAATAGTTAGTAAGGTTGTTGTTAATTTTAGGTATTGGCAGGATTAGGGATGCAGAATATGTGCTTAGTAAGTACTAATAAACAGCCATGTTAATAATAGGCATGCTAATAAGCAACTAGTTAATATTGAGAACTGGTTCCTGTACTAAAGTGTTACATTTGTAATTGAATGTGAGACAAGAAACATTAACAGAAACATTTTTTGCAGATTATACATATGATCAAAAGTGAATGCGAGCATACATATTTTAAAATATTTATAAATATTATTTATAAAAAAATGTCCACTACATTTGTAACCCCCCCCCCCCATAAAAAAAAGAGATAAAAAGATTTGGCATATGTTCGGGATATGGATATTGGAATCATATATTTTTGGTATCTCGTTAAATATGTCAATTAAGTAGTCAACCTTTGGCATTAAAGTACCTGCATCCCAATATGCCTACTTATCTATAAAGTATGCGAAAAACAGCTGTAGTAAATCAGCAGTATGTCAATAGAGAAGTCACCAAATGCAGAACATTCTGCTTTCCAACAAAGATACTGCATTGGCTGTTGATCTGTGATCAGGTCTAATGTTTTCTATGATTATAAGTTTTGGAATCAGTTTCTAGATGATGTCTAGCCACTTCTAGAAATGGTTCAGCATATAATAGCTTCTAAACAACAGTAATGTTTACATTAGGTCATCATGCAGTAATGAGAGGATGGAGCCCTTGGGAAGCTTTTAACTCAAAAACCTCACATAGACACACATGCATTACATTCTTCAGCACTTAGATAAAACTTTGCACTTAGAGGTCATAAAATCACCTATAAGAGGAACCCTGGAGCTAATGCACCTATAGAACCATACAGCTAGTCAGCCATGCATGTAGAAATTACATCTAAAACATCAAGAGCATACACCTTTCTTATTCATTTGGTCCTCAGGATTCAGCCTATGAAAAATATGTCCCTATAACCATGCACAGTTAGTTATTCAAAGTCTGTGTGTAATCTGGATGACTGTCTACTTTTTGTATGTTTGATCAGTGTAATTGTATATTAATGTAATGAAGGTGGTCAATACTGCTATTTTCCTGTCATGATGATTACACTATTAAATGCTAAATGCACACATGAAAGTGTAAATGTAAAATTATGCAACAACTGGCATGAAAACCATAACAGAATCAATTAGTAGTATAATATAATAATTTATATAACAGAAAAACACTGCCAGACAGATACATACAGAAATCCATAATAAGAGACACACATTCTGGAATAATTAATGTAATTAAACATAGCAAGAGAGAAACGGTACAAGCATATTTCATAGTAACCGCAGCCTGGTAATGCAGATTAAAAACAAAATTAACATATGGACAAAAATAAAGACAGGCAACACAACAAAAGTAAATGTGGCTTGCATGCTATTTTTTTTTTTTTAACTGAACTAGATATTTCTTGTTTTAAATTTACAACAGATATAAGAGAGGGGTAAGCAATCAGATGGCCATTACTGCAAAATAAACCCCAACAGAGAGAAGAGGACACCGATGTGAAACATATTACACAGCTACTTACTAACTAAATGGACATGAAATATTGATTTGAGTAGAAATTATTTTATTATGTGAGAAGAAAGAGAATGTGGAGTGTCCAGGATTGACCTTTCCATGTTTATTTTCGTGGTAAAGACTTTATGAATAATTCTGTAAATTATTCTGTATATGGATACTTAAAAAATAAATAAATTCATGGACATGAAATTGATTTCTAATATTGATTTGACATTCTTTGTAGAAACTGTAGAGAAACAAAGCACAATCACAGAGAGGTCAGTTATACTGCGTTTCCCTGGACAACGGTCGTTATTCAGAAATATCAGAATGATGAATGCCACGACTGACCAGTCAGATGCAAGCATCTCAGAACACCATGTAGGTACTCTTATGCAAAAGGCATTTACAAGATTACATTGATTTTTGATCTTCTATGCAATTCATATAAAATTTTTAAATCTCATTTATCTCATCTCATTTAAATCATTATGCTGATAATATCATTTGTAATCAAAATAAATGCATTTTCTTCACTGGTCTCAGACTTTTGGATGCCACGGTAGCTTTAGATACCTAAGAACAATGGCACATGGACTAACAAATGCCCTTCACACATGCAGTCATATACACACATTTATATTCTCCATCTGTCATGTATGATAATGCTTGTGGTTTTGTGACATGGTACTATCTGACACAAGGTCACCCATTTCTTTCTACCCACAAACCTCCTGTGCGTTTCACATAGGAAGTAGCATCTAGTGTGGTATTAAGCCACTTCCTCCGTGCAACTATCTGGGAGAGACAGACACTGCTGAAAAAAACACACCCAGACCCACTCAATACGACACATGTGTTTAAACAGGCAAAACACTCTCAATCATATAAATTATGCTTTTTTCGTGCCTGTTTAACCTACTGCAAAAATCCTGCTAGGGTGAGATGATGCTTAAATTAGCAATTTAATTACAAAGACATAACAGACAGAACCACAGTCATATATGTAAAAAATCAAACAGAAATACGTAGCTACTCCCTTCACAGAAGTGCACATGAAAAAAAAATAGATGGGAAAGAAGAACAACAAGAATATGTAAATATATAAATACATAAATACATAGAAAAGCTAAAATATGCTAGTCCTCACCAGTTCAACTGATCCATAGTGTTTCCGGCTGAATTCTCCTCTCCGGCACCCAAGATCCTCTGAAGCTGAGCTGCAAAACAGAGTATGTAACCATTAAAATTAATTTCATAAAGGCACACTAAGTTTTGCAATGCAAATCTTTTTATTGTCTTGGAATATATGTATATTTTATGATTTTAAAACATTCATATTGCTAATGTGATTTCCTATTGAGAAATTCTCTGACTTATCAACACATGAACACCTAGAGCATAAAGAAACTGTATTTTAGTTTCAAAACCTGAAAGCTGTATTCCAAAAAGTAGTAGCCCCGCCCACTCAGATACCTGTGATGTCATAGCCTGACACTTTCCGAGTGAAGTAGTTTCAGATTCTTAGAGCGAGAACCACATGCTCAGTGACTCAGCTGACAACTAAACAACACATATTCTCCCAAAACCTCAAAGAGGATCTCTCTCATTAAAAACACTTCACAGGAAGACCGTAATGGCACTAAAGGTGTGTAATTTCTGTGCCGCTAGCACTGCCAAATAAAATAGCAAATGTTTCAAATAGGTTTCCCAGATATTCCCCATCAGAGCTCAACAATAAGAATGGATGACCCTCTAGATGGAACCTTTCAACTTTCCCTATCAAGTCTATGCAGGTGCATTGCAATTAACAAAAATGTTTACATGCCAGTGTTTTCCATCAATCGTGTGAGCATCGATTTCACAGAGTGATTTTAAAGTTGTATAATTTCCAGCTACTATTATTGCGAATATGAAATTTGATTTATTTGTAGCATAAACTAGTATAATAAATTAGGCTATAAAAAATATTTTTTATTCTAACAACTTGAGCCCTTTCCTGTCTGCCATTGGCCGGGCAAACACATAGTCCCACCCTCAAACTGACACCATTGGTGGAGCCAGTGTTGCTATGTCAGGATAAGATGCTCAAACCTAAAAAAGCATTGCCAACCTACAGTGTTTACTTTTCAGGGGCATCAACCTACGAATGGCTTACTTATAGTTGTCTCTGTATATTAAACTGGGAGATGAAAAAAGTATTTCAACATTAATAAAAATAAAACCATCCATTTAATAATGCTGCTGTTTAAGTCAACTACTTGTGATTCTGGCTAACTTCTTTTTTATAATATTATCTTTGTTGAAGACAACATCTCTTCTGAGGTTTAAACAATTTATATGCTGAGCCACATGAGCACTTACATTTATTATAGCCATTTTACTTCAAGTGCAATGTAAATTGTGCATGTGCACAAACACATTTCCTCTGTGTGAGGGCTATCATTATGTTTCCATTAGTGCAGAATGCAGCTAAGAATGTCTTTACTGACAACAGAAGAGATACTGCACATCAAGCATGTATATATTGCGTGCTAAGTTGCAGGCAGACTTTGTTTCCATTTTGTAAATTTACAGATATTTATGGATTTAAATATGGTAAAATGTGTTAAACGGTACTCTTACTTAAAGTTGAAAGTGTTATATAATAAGCCAAAATTTTAAATAAATTAAATACTAAGTTCTGCATGTGCGGACCCCATGTGGGCATCGTTATACACAATATGTTTCTGATTCACAAGAGTGTGCATGCCTTCTTGGTTTATTTATGCAGCTTTAGAAGTTTAAACATAGATGCCTCATTTCCTATGCACTTCTGCTATACACCATGAAATGCTCTCAGATGGGGGAAGGGAGATGGTTAATTGAAAGATTGGACAAAAATTAAATGAGATAAAAGGTCGACTTCAGAAATGGCTGCATAATCCTGTCAGAATGACCTACTGGTGATTACAGTCAGTTACTGGAACCATATCTCAATTGACTAAGAGCATTTTAAGACAAAATGCACAAGTGATTCTGGTGAACAGGACAAGGAAGGGAAGGAGTGGCTCATCAGTAGATGATTTACTGTGGCAAGGGGCTGAAAGAAACCTGCTTCAAATTCAGAAACACTACCCTGGAGGAAAAAACAATTACCAGCTAAGAACATAAAGACATCTTAAGATGCAAAACGGCTTATTGTTCCACTTGTATCTTCAAACAAACCTTTTATTGTTGCTCATGATTGAATGCTTCCATTGATATAATGAATCATTTCACAAAAATGAGATTATTTTTATGAAAATAAATCCTATAATGTTGATTATAGTAGTAGTGCACCGGCAGATGACTTTGTTTGCGATTATGATAATGATGACAGCAACAGCATTATATAATTACCATAGCCATTACCCTCTGGTTATACCGTGAAACCAAATACGGTCAAATTTGTTCACAGTAATCACTCCTGTTATGCATCTGCGATAATAATTTTGTGATAATGATCTGGCATTATATCATGTTTCCAATGATGCAGAGCTCAATGCCTTAGACATTTGAAGACTTGCCACATGACCGAAGAAAAGGTTACAAGTGAAGCTGCCGCAGACAGTCTGACAACAAACGTCTAACAATGCAATCATTAAGAACAAAATTGCCCTTTGTGCTTTAACTTTCTCATTATGTGCCAACTCTGCTTTAGAAAAAGAACAGCACTGTTAAAACAGATGAATATAATTAAGACAACACTGCAGCAGGAAGTCAGAGAACTTTCCATTGAGGATTGTGTGATAAAAATGGACAAACACATGCAACGATATATGGGAGGTAAAGAAGGACATTTTAAAATCACTTATTTTAATAGAAAAATTAACACTGCAGATACACAACTTTTTTTTTCCTCTAGGGTTTGTGGCAATAATTCAATAGCAGGCTATCCAGAATATGAGTCTATTTTTATGAATCGTATGGATGGCAATGGTAGGCTATATATTTATTTTTACCTCAAATGCTACAGGTCAAAAGTTCGAAATGGTTTATGTTTTGCAATGTTGTGATGACACATGATCTGTCAAGTGGTATGTGTGTGGCTTTGTTCGTGAAAAATACTATTACTGTAAAAATGTGTGATACCGTATGCTTCTGTTGGGGCACGTCAACAGGTGCATTTTTGTCCTGCACTCAATGAATGTACGGCTACATTATATTACCATGTAAGTAATTGCTGAGTGACGTCACGCACACCTCAAATTACCGCAGATTCGCTGCGGTGTTGAGGAAAACCTCCTATGATTGTGGATACCTCACGGTCACAACACTTTACCATGACCACAAACGGTCTTAAAATGAACACCAAAACCACCTTTCTTTCAGATTTTAATCAGAGAAAACATCATGTTTACTGTGACGCCAGTCGCTATGTGGCTCATGGATGTCCACTCTACCGAGAGGTATTCGCATAAATAATTTACCGAGTTTCCGTACTAGTATATCCCACTACTACACAGTGGGAAAATCTAAAACATTTTGTCTTGTATCCTATAGGCTAAACGTAAGATAAAGCAGCGGAGGTTTTCCCTTTACCACCTGAATTCAATCTACTTCAGATGCAAAGACTTGTGGACTGTACAAATATTGCTGCGGTGCTGAAGGAAATAAGAGCGCAGCTTCTTAAAGAGACAGTTCTGCTAATTGATTACTGTTATATTTCTAATATTTATTTTTTTTTTTTTTAATTATTATCGTGTTGTTTCTGACTTCAGATCACAAAAAGAGATGTTAGACAAGCCACCACCGACTTTTATTGCATATTTCCATAAAATGAAAGTGAATGGTGACTGAGACAGACATTCTGCTTATACATCTACTGACGGAAACAAAGGAAGTCATACGGGATTTGTATTGTAATATTATGAGGGTGTGGGGGGTTAAGTGTCCTTTTAAAATTACTAGACCCTTTAAAACACACATGCACACACACACACAAACAGAGAGAGAGCGCGAGAGAGACACACGCAAACATTTAGGTGAATTAAAATGTAAGCTTGGAATGCCAGATTGTGATAAAAGAAAGATGAACGATTTATGCTTTAAGTGCTTATTTCCAATATACGCATCCAATATGTTGATTGATCACTCTGGGGAGGGTGCAGCTTGTTGCACGTTCAAATGAGATGCAAGATTCTATAACCCCTGATACTGCTGCAATATGACTGTGTCAGAATAACCTCCAGAAAACAAACATCTGAATATTTTATCTCAATGTAAAAGTCAATGTCTATAAAAAATATTAAGTAACTGAATGCTTTACCGTTGGTTGAAACTCAACAGTTTGTTCGCTGCGGGGTCTGCACCGCTCATGGCCCCATGCAAATATTATTCTCTCCGTAGTCAAAGTTCTTCTGTCCCTCGCCTTTTTTCTTAGTCTTCTCTTTCAAAGAGACAGATCAGTAAGCGTCATTTTCAATACAGCTGCTCGTGCTGCTGTATCCCTTCATTGCGTTGCCTTTTAGTATTGGTAGCGCGTTTCTGCCGGTCCCTTTCTTAATGCACCTGATGGTCGCAGTTGTGAGTTTCATATGGGCACACAGGACACACCTCGCGCGTAACTGAACATTCAAGAAGCAGATTCTCGTAGACCGGAGTCCCCTTACGGCCGCGCGCCGTGCTCGTGACCGAGAGAGTCAGATGGGGAGCTTGTTAACAGCAAATTCTCTATTATCTCTCCCTTTATGTTTGTGTCAGTGATGCGTTGCCAAATACATAGACCAATAGCAAAATAATAAAAGACAAGAACATATTAAATAATGAATGACACTAAATTTAAAGCTATAAAGCCAAATAACATAAAATGCAACATAACACCAATGCCAATTATAAGACGAATCATTCTTCCATTCTTCATATGTATATGTATATGTATATGTATATTTATACGCCGGCCATTCCTCACAAAACCAACTATGTGTGTGTGTGTGTGTGTGTGTGTGTGTGTGTGTGTGTGTTGTTGTATTTTTGCAAATATGATTTATTCTGAAGCAATATTCTCATCAGTTTTCTATCAACTGTGACATGTAAATCTGTCTGTTTTTTTATATGTTATCCGAGGGCATTTTTTTTCCTTTATAGAGGGCATTTTCCCACTAATCTCATTAATACTTTAATTTCAAATTCTTACATTTGATCTATAAATTCAATTATAATAATGTGGTTATCTATATGTTATCAAATTAAATCATTTACACTAAAAAATACAACTGCATTAAATAATATTATGAGATTGTCTTAAATATTTTTGAATATACAAACAAGAAATGAGGGTGGAAATGATACTTTTCAACGAAATTAAACGCCAGTAGGTGCCAGTAGTGAGCATTTAATGAGTGAGTCATTGAGTCGTTCATTCAAACGATTCGTTCAGACGGCAGATTCATCAGATGTTTATGCATGGGCTAATGAAACTTTGACTCACTCAACCGATTTGTTCAAAACACAGAATCAATCAGCAGTGAATCATCTGGTTGCTGTGAGATGTGCTGTGTTAAAGGGACATATGATGCGATTTCAATTTTTCCTTTCTCTTTGGAGTGTTACAAGCTCTTGGTGCATAAAGAAGATCTGTAAAGTTGCAAAGACTAAAGTCGCAAATCCAAAGAGATATTCTTTATAAAAGTTATATAAAAACGCCTCGTTTAAACATTCCCCCACATTACATCTCTGTGTGGGAAGATTTGTATAACACCGCCCAATGTGGACAAAGTGGAGTCCAGCCTGGGGTCGTCACGTGTCCTTCGTTGAATTCGCCGGCCGCACCGTTCTCTAACCCGCCGGCCATTCCTCACTCAAGCCGGCAGTGTGTGACACTGTGTCATGCATATTATGGAGGACTGTTTCCTGAACCTGCAGACTAGCCTACAATGGGTCTGTGCTTAAAGGATGTTCTGTAAAGTGAGGCAGTTCCAACTTTGTAAGGACAGTCTGGTGCTTCTGACTCACAGCATGTAAGTACATATTTATATTTAAAGAATTTGCTACTGATTATTCAAACGTGAGTTTTAAGCAGTGTAGAGTAGAGCTTGTTGTTTGTTGTTCCTCCGATCACAAATGCAGAAATGCTTTTATGTTTATGCGGTGCGATACGCAACGCGTAAAAACAAAGTATAAGTCATTATAATCAGAATTATGTCCCCACTGGATGCAACAAATGCCTCGTTTGTAATGGTTTTTATTGGTTTTGTCTGGTCCTGCCAGAAGATGGCATCACACAGTATGTTTAGGGGCGTAACATTTCCGTCACACGCTTGAGGTATTCAGCCAATCACAATGCACTGGATAGCTGGCCAATCAGCATACACCTCACTTTTCAGAACGATAAGCTTTGTAAAAAATCGACGTGTTTCAGAAAGGCGGGGCATAGAGGAGAAACAATAATGTACATTATGTCGAAAAAAATGTGTTTTTTGAACCTTAAACTGCATAAACACATTGCATTACACCAAATACACAGCATAATGTTTTTTTTAGCAATGTCATATTTCCCCTTTAAGTGTGTTTCCGCCTAAAATGTAGGTGACCTAATATTATTGTATTTGCTTATTGAACTGCTTATAGAACTATTAAACAGTCGTAATGGTGAAAACGTTGTATGATGTAACTAACTGTATTTTAAAAATAAAAATTTTCCATTTTGAATTTTTATGAGGTTGCCTGAGCCTCGCCTCAGCAACATAAACTTATACTGTCAATAGATGCATATACAGTAGCTATATCCACTATTCGCCACTTACTCTAAATGTAATAAAATCAGATTATACTACGGGGCCATTGAATGCTTGAATCTGAATGGCCGATGAACGTTCTGAGGTGTGCAATTATTTTCTGGGAAAAGCCCGGCGAACGTAGTTCCAGGCAGCTCTCCTGACCACATTACAGTTCCATATCACTTCGCATAGTAAAGCTGTAATAACAGAATTATGTTTTTCCAAAAGTAAATACACATGACATTTCTCACTAGTGAGGTAATAACAGACGCTGCTGCAGCCTAATTCACACAAGCTCTCTCTCTCTTTCTTTCTTTCTCTGTGTGTCTCTGTCTCTCTCACTCTCTTTCGAATAACTTCATTAATAACTGCATTAGAATGCTATCAACGGTTCAAGCCTCCATTACCAGCTTTAAAATTATGTTTTGGAACCTGCAAAAGAGGCGTTGGATGAGATGCTGAAGAAATAATCCTACTCACAATAGCTATTTAAGTACAAAAAAACAGACAAATCCCTTTAAATATATAATCTGATCAATGTCTTGAGGTGTGGTAACCGTAGTATAAGCGGAATAATTGACTCTGGGCCATTGAATTATTAGAAAAATAATGCACACCCGAGGTGGTGATGCGGCCACGATGCGAAGCGCTATTAATTTAACGGCCCGTCGTCAATTATTCCTTACACAATACTGCGTTTTGGTGTTTACATAGTTACTTTTGGTTACTTATGGTTTAATCATGTTACTTGTCTGGTGTTAATGTTAAGCCCTGGAGTCTATGTGCCGGGGCACAGCCCTTTACGGCCCCGGCCCAATTTAAACCCTGTGTATATGTATATGTATATTGTTTGTGTATGTATATGTAGGCCTAAATGTAGCCTATATGTATGTATGTGTATGTGTATGTATGAATATGTATGTATGTGTATGTATAATGTATGTATGTGTATGTATATGTGTATAGGCCTATGCATATATTGCACTGTTTTACAGTGTACAAAGACAAGACAGGTCTCTCTCTCTCTCTCTCTCTCTCTCTCTCTGTCTGTCTTACACATACAAAAACACTTGGTGAAATATTTTAATTGGAGTATTTAATTGCCTTTGTGGCAAAGTGATTTAAAGGGTGAAAGATTATCATTAATCGAGTGCATTCACTGAAATACTTAGCATCTTTTTATTACAACAATTTCCTTGCATGTGTGTTAGTTTTGCTGTCAACATCATTTTTTAAGGCATTTACAGTCACTGTCTATGGTGCATTGAACAGCATGTAATGCTACCCGAGATCATCATGCTGTAGAGCCAGACAGCTTCTCATTAAGACGCTCATTTACATTAGAACGATTCAGGCTTGCATGATTTTTAATAATGTCACAACTGGTGACTGTGACTTACAGCTGCTTCATCATGGCAAAGGAATAACAGTCTTCACAAGTTCTTTATGCAAACGCATTACTTTATGAGGTGAGTCCATGCAAATGTGGATAACCATAATTTCCACTGAAAAAACCAGAGCATTAGCTATATTTGTTTGCATGCATGTGAAATGTGACTGTGTGCATGTTTTGGCATCTGTCTTCAAGGACGCTAAGCACTTTGCATTCACACCATCCAAAAATGACAAGCATCCCTCCTCCTGTGTATGCGTTTCTAGACAGTTTTTTTTTTACCCTTATGATCTCATAAACTTAATTTTTCTTCCTGTTGCCCCAGGTCTACCCATAATCCTTCTGTCTAGCACAGAAGTGAGGGGTGCAATGAGGTCATTGTTCAGACAATAACCTTTTCTTCTCATTTAATCTCTCTCTCGACTCACTCTCACTGTCTGATGATGTCACACACTCAGACACATCTCCATGCCTGCTCTGTTTATTACACACCTGCACCTGCAGAACATGTAACTCTTTAAATACTAGACAATTGGTGAGACTATGAAAATGAGATTATGAGAGACTTGAGTATATTAAGTAATATGAGAATCCTGGGATATGTAGTAGGAAATGGGCGGAGACTTAATTCAGACTGTTTAATTTTCTTCAACTGTATTACTTGCAGAACAGCATGTTATCAGACAAACTGAGGCATGCAGTAATAGACTCCACCACAAACGTAACATGAGCAGCATGTATCTGGTATGTAAGTCCCTTCCTGATGACATTACAGGTAGTAATAGATCATTGAGAACAGGTAATGAATAAATTTGGAAACCTAAATTGAGATTAAATTGAGATGTGTGATTAAAACGTGTGTTTGAGGTTATAAAAATGATATTTTGAAAGAACTATTGTACAATTGTACAACTATTGCCTGGAAACTGAAGAACAGGGGAAATCAAGCCATGTACAAGTAGATTTGTACTTACATTAAATCAAGCCGAGCATTTATGCTGTATTTTTGTGCTGAAGGGTTTGTGTTCAGGTGTGTGTATGTGTGTGTTTGTAACCTAAACCCTTTTGTCTTGAGGCTTGTGGGTATTATAGCACCAAATGAAATGTGCGGTTGAGCACCTCATTGTCAACATAGGAGTTCAAATTACAGGTGCTGTAATCACATACAGGTCCAGGCACACACACTTCACAACAATACACATACAAATAACAGAGGAATATTACACAACAGTTAAAACCGTAATGACATTTTTCGACTAAAGTAGCAGACACAGAATACAGTGACTGTAAAAAATAGACAGGTGCAAGGAAGTCACATCAGAAACTGCTAGTGTTTAAAATATTCAGCACATGATTGCAAGTAGAAAAGCAACAGCTGAATAGCACATAAGACAGGACTGTGTGTGCATAATTGTTACTGTTAAAGAGCTACGCTTTGCATACGTGGTCAGGAATAGTGAAGCAATGGAATACTGAAGCAGATCAGTGTGTCTGTGTGTAAGAGGGGGTTATGTCAGCAAGCTAAAGTACAAATCAATCTCCAGTAAAGTGTGGATTATATTTACGTGCACAAACAACAACATGCAAACACATTATTTATGTTTAGTTAGAATGCTTCATTAAAACCTTTAAATAGGCTCATATAATTGAGAATCATATTTTTAAGACTCTAAAAACATCCTTTTAGAATTTAAATGTAGATTTTTTGATAGCAAATGGGGAAAATGGCACTTTCTGACGTCTGAATTGAACAAATGCGCACACATGCCTGCCTACATTTACACATCAACAATGCCTATTCGCGATTCAGAAATTTGGCCCGAAACTTACTTTCTAAGGAATGAAATGTTAGAAACCTCAGTTTTTCAGATTTTGCAAAGAGGCTTTTTATTGTTATGGACATCAGTGTGAGTGCATTTTGTGAGTAAATGCAAAATTTCACATGCAAAGAGGAGATTTACATATAAGTCTTACAGGCTCTCTACTGATCACTTCCGTGTTTAGCCTCAATGGCCACCGTAATTTCCGATGAAGAGCAGTGTATGGAAATTATGAGACAATAAGCACAAAAATATATTTTTTTATATACAGCTCCTTTATAGCTCATTATGAAATGTTGTTTTATTATAATGTACTAAAATGTTACATTTACTATATTTAATAACGTACTATTTTGTAAGGCAAGGCAATTACGGTTATTCGAAATATGACAAAGAGGTTTCTACTGGAAGCTGACAATTTAGTGGAAATATGTAGGCAGTCAGTGTGCACTAAAGAGAAGGTGAAAATTGGTCATAACCATATTCTAAGTGTTATTAGCACACTTTAGTAACATTAACCAAAAAAATTAAAAAATATGATAAGACATTGAATAACAGTAGCATGCTTTAATAAATTAAGCAAAATTGCATAAGAATGAGTGTGGAAAATCAGCCCACATGTGATCGCACAATAACATAGGACAGAAATTTCCCCTCATTGCTTGAAGCAATATTAGCTCAACAACAAAGCTTCTAGCCAATATTTTTTACTGTGCCTAATCAGATTTCATATGTGCTACTGCAATACCCTTGGCAATTCCTTTTTTTGTAAAATATGACCCTTTTGATAAACCAAAAGATATTTTGCCTCAGTTTAAATGTTTCACAAGCCCATTACTAATCTCAGGTCTCTCCAAAAATATCAGATGAGTGGGAGAGCACCGCTAGTTTCTGATCTCTGATTCTTTGTCTTGCTTTGTAACTATCAGACACAGAGCTGATCCAAGTACAGGCCGTACAAATAAAATGTCTGAAACTGAATTTCTATATGCATACAAATTGAATCTATATTTGTGTTTTCATACACACATAAGATTTGCTTGGCTTCAGCTAGTTTATGCATCTGGTAAAATGCAAACATTAGATCTACACACTTCTGTTCAGCCAGAGTAAAAGAAGAAACATTGAATGGGTTCATCCTATTTAAAATGAATACTATCAGCAAATTAAATGCATTTTTTTTTGTGTGCTTGGCTCTTAGCTTTTTAAATAATGTTTATACAAACTGTAGGTAGATATTATTATTTCCACCCCAATAAAACCTACCTATCATTGTTCTGATACTTTAAGCAGATCATTGCCCAAGTCCCTGACGTCTTCTGGGGGTTGTGGAAAAAAGCTCAAAATGGCAAAGTTGAATTCCTTGCAAAGGTAAAGATTTCAGTCCTCATTACAACAGAGAAAAAGAGAGAAAAAATATTAAAATCCTCAATGCTCATCAACAGGGTCCTCTCGAGTTGATTGTAACTCTTTCACCACTCCCATCATGCATGTTGTGGACCATCAGAAGATTTTCTTCATAAATAAGTGTAGGCCGATAGAATAACTGTCTGGGAAAATATTACAATGCGAGCTGTGCTATTTGTGGGAGCATTTGTTGTTGTCTGCGTACCTGAGAACTAGAAATGTGTTGATAGGAAATCCTGTAATGCCACACCATTGATCCTCTGCTCTCACTCACACAAACCTTGGAGAGCAAAGATCGAGTGGGCTCAAAATCACATGAACATATTGTGTGTTGGCTTGCCAAGTACAGACTTAAGCACAGCATGATCTTTTCCCACATAGATCAGCCTTCATCACTGACATCATGCTATACAAGATCAGCATTTTGCACTTTCAACAAAAACACTTTTGCTCCATCCTGTATTGAGTATTCCAAACATTTGCTAGATTCTGGTTTGCATAGAAACCGGTTAAATGATTTTTATTTTGGGGTGAAAAAAGCATCAGTAATAACAAAAATACTGACTATTCAGCTTAAAATGGATTTGCTTATAGGCTGATTTTTATAACAAAAATCATTACTTGTGTTGACATTTTCTATTTGTACAAAGTACAATCAAAGTATCATCAATGCATCCAAATTGATTGAGACCCTTTTTTTGGCAGACAAAAGCAATGCAAATGCAAGCATGAAAACGTGCTTAGGATAATATAATAATTTTATGATTATACATGCATAAATTTGTATTTTTTTTTAATTATTATATTAGTCATAATATGTTATGTGGCAAAATTTTGAGAGACTGTATCAATAGGATGATATCTGTAAATTTTGGTTTAAACACAATACGCTAACTTACAATGTAAACATTAAATAATGTGTTAAATCTGTATTAAGACTGACTTTTGTTTTTGTTAAAATCTCATGAGAGTTTGAGACAGTAGCCATTACAACTTCCAGTGAAACAGAAGAATTAACACAGAACAGAGATTAGGCCTGTCAGATCTGTAAAATATGAGGACATGAAAAGAGCAATACTGACCAGACAGGACATCAACCTTTGCCCATTCAAACCTGAATGTTGATGATCTGACAAATCACGATTCTGACAAACACGGACATGCATCTAAATACCCACATCTGACTCTGGCCAGCTGTGGCACAAAGGCTAAATCGTTTGATTATGATAAAGGGTAGGACCATTCCTCATGGTGTGTGTCTGACAGGGCGACATTTTCAGAGTCTAGACTGTTAACTTCTGGCATTTTAAAGCAGATCAGACTGAGGGCAGAGGTTAGGGTTAAGCTCTACCTGAGGAAAGAATAATATACCAAAGCATACGTGCATCCATAAATAAATTTATACATAATACCAATACATTCTGATGATCAGAGTGATTACCAAAAGCAATGTCTGTCATTTTATCTTCAGGCTGTTTGTATATCTATATCTATATCTATATCTATATCTATCTATCTATCTATCTATCTATCTATCTATCTATATATATATATATATAAATATATATATAAATATACATACAAGGGCGTAGTTTTGGTTTGGACTATCATCTATGCAAAGTTGGTGCAATAAAGTAACATCATAGTTAACAATTACTTGTTTACATATGATATACACGTGTGTGTGTGTATTTTATATTATATTATTTAGGCACTTAAAGGCTATAGTTTGACAGAATGTTCTAATTCAACATGCCATGGGAAGTCAATCTAACTTAACATTTTCTTATACTGATATTGTTTATTTCTTACTCCTTAACAGTT
Organism: Cyprinus carpio; assembly: GCF_018340385.1. Taxonomy (NCBI): domain Eukaryota; kingdom Metazoa; phylum Chordata; class Actinopteri; order Cypriniformes; family Cyprinidae; genus Cyprinus; species Cyprinus carpio. Next base: position 9,866,488 of record NC_056601.1, read on the forward strand.
CATCAGGCTCTTAATGCTTGAAACTATGCCATCTTTTGGAATATCTGAAGGCCATGTACCATATTCTTAACTGAAGCATTTGTTATAATAAGACTAGCCTATTAATCATTACAGAGAGTGATTCGCACAATGCTCAAGAACTGCACTTCAGTCATATTGAGCCAGAGGCGGCGCCAGAGTATTTTGAACGCAGGTGCTGAGGGGGTGCTAGATCATTGACAGAGGGAGCTGGGATATTTATAGTGAATAACCAAATCAGGTTATTATTTATTTTTTTAATATGAATAATAAAATAAATATAAGGAAACGTGCCCACTCTATTTTGTAATATTCTTTAATTTTGTAGTCCATATGAAAAGGTGCGTTTCTATTAAAGGCACGTCCATGTGGAGATGGCGAGTCAGCGTCGGCATTCGGCAACTTTGTCTTTGGACCCGACACTGACTCAGAAAGCACTAGTTTATTAATGTCTTTTTTTCCCCTGACACATTCATAATCACTTTGCCGGTGCTTTGATTGCTTTATGTGCGAGCTTGAGCACAGAATATGCTTTAGCCTAATCCCCCTTTTTCTTGTCTTAAAAAATGGGCACGGCCATTTGTAAATTTGTCTTGTTTCTTGTGTTATCTTCTTCATCTTCTTCCAGCTATTTTTAGCTGAACAAATCAGTTTGTTTTGGTTGTTGATATTGGTTTTTTTTTTTTGTTTTATTATTTTATTTTAGTATTATCTTAATTATGAACACAATGGTTTGTAGTGCAAACAATTTTACCATTTACTGCACTTTGTTATTATTTTTGTTATTTATGTTTTGTGGTTAATAAAATTTTAGTATTTACTGTAGTTTTTTTTTTGCATTGAAGAAAAAGGTGGATACACCTGCCTATATATCAAAGTCAAAAAGTCAAAGTCTCCTTTATTGTCAATTCTTCCACATGTACAGCACATACATACAGAGAATTGAAATTGCGTTACTCTCAGACCCTTGGTGCATACAGATAACACTAACAGTAGAGCATAAAATACATATAGATACAGATTAAATATAAAATACAACTACACAAATATACAAATAAGGTCATGTAAAAAAAACAAAAACAAAAAAACAAAGATAAGCAAGCAGCACAAGGCATATGACAGATAGAGTGCAAACCTGTGAAATAAACAAACAGTGCAGATATAATGGGGAAGTTGTGGCCTAACGGTCAGAGTGTTGGACTTGCAATCCAAGGGTTGCAAGTTCGAGTCTCAGGCTGGCAGGAATTGTAGGTGGGGGGAGTGAATGTACAGCCCTCTCTCCACCCTCAATACCACGACTGAGGTGCCCTTGAGCAAGGCACTGAACCCCCAACTGCTCCCCGGGCGCTGCAGCATAAATGGCTACCCACTGCTCCGGCTGTGTGTTTATGGTGTTCACTGCTGTGTGTGTGCACTTTGGATGGGTTAAAAGCAGAGTATGGGTCACCATTCTTTACTGTATGTCACGTCACTAATGATTGTAGTGCGAAAGAGCTTATTCAGTCTGATTAAAGTGACAAAAAGTTCTTTATTTAAACTGACAGAAGAGGTAGTTGAATGAGGTCAGTTCAAAGTTGAATGAGGTAGTGAGCAGACCAATGCTGCACAAACTGACTGGTGCAGGTCACAGTGTGTTAGGGGGAGGGGGGAGTAGGAAGGACACAGGGATGTGAGAGCTAGGTGAGGGGGTCTGAGGATCAGAGTTCAGTGGTGGGTCAGCAGAATGAAGAGGAGGGTGTGATGGTGCTGGATGTGTTGTTGCCGACCCGTACTGCCTGAGGTCTTCCAGTCAGACTTGATGTGGTGCATGACTAGCTATTCAAAGCACTTCAAGAGAATAGGAGTAAGTGGAACTGGATGGTAGTCATTGAAGCAGGATACAGGCGGCTTCTTCGGGACTGGGATGATGGTGGTAGCTTTGAAGCATGTGGGGACAACAGCCTGACTTAATGAGATGTTTAATGTCTGTGAAGACATCAGTGAGTTCCACTGCACAGTCTCTCAGTACATGACCAGGAATGTTGTCAGGACCCGGAGCTTTGCGTGCATTGATCCTTCTGTGGGGATCTCCTCACGCTGTCCGTGGTCAACGTCATTTCCTGGATGCCGAGAGGAGGTGGAGTCTTCTGTGCAGTGGTGCTGTTTTGTACCTCAAAGCGAGCGAAGAAGGCGTTCAGCTCGTTCAGCAGGGAGATGGTGCTGTCACAGGTCCGTGGTGGGGGCTTGTAGTCTGTAATGGTCTGTATCCCCTGTCACAAGCTCCAAGTGTCCAGCTGTCACTGAAACGATGCGCTATCCTGATGTAGTTTCTTTTAGCTTCTCTGATGCCGCGGGATAGATTGGCCCTAGCTGTCTTCAGGCCCACCTCATCTCCAGCTCTGAATGCAGCATTCCGAGCCTTCAGTAGTCTGTAGACCTCCCCTGTCATCCATGGCTTCTGGTTGGCCCGGACAGTGATGGTCTTTGTGACTGTTACATCATCAATACACTTGTCTCTGAGTAATTCAGTCTCTGAGTACTCTTGGAGGTCTGTGGTGTTATTGTATGTGGCAGCCTGCTTAAACATATTCCAGTCAGTGGTGGTAAAACAGTCTTGAATAGCCTCTGACGACCCTTCTGGCCACACTTGTATCTGTTTGTGAACAGGTTTGGCAACTTTAACGAGCGGTCTGTAAGCAGGCATTAGCATGACAGTTATGTGGTCTGAAGCACTGAGGTGGGGGAGGAGTAGGGCCTTGTTAGCTCCTCTCTGTGTGGTATAAAAAAAAGTCCAGAGTGTTGTTTCCCCATATGGGAAAGTCTGTGTGTTTTGGGAACACACTCTTTAAGTCTGCGTGGTTGAAATCCCCAGCTAAGATGAGAAAAGCATCAGGGTGGGCTGTCTGCTTCTCACTGATGTGCTGGTACAGTTAATTTAGTGCCTTGCTCCTGTTGCTGTTGTTGGAGCTGGGACAGATGTATACAGCAACGAGCAGTATGGCTGTATATTCCCTCGGTTGATAGACCGGCCGGCACTTGATAATCATAAACTCCACCAGGGGTGAGCAGTGTTTGCAGACCACAACAGCATCGCGGCACCACGCATCATTGATGTAAACACAAAGCCCGCCGCCATGGGTCTTACCTCCCTCGACGAGAACTCTGTCCACTCGATAGCATGTTAGCTGATCGAGCTGAATAGCACAGTCCGGAACGCTGTTGCTGAGCCATGTTTCCGTGAACACAAAAACACAACAGTCTCTTACAGTTCTCTGAGTTGAGCGTAGTAGTCGGATGTGGTCCATTTTATTGTCCAAAGAGCTTACGTTAACCAGTACGATGGTTGGCATAGCTGGCTTGTGTGGGTTAACCATTAGCCTAGCCCAGATACCTCCGCCCTTACCCCTCTTCTGCTCCCTCTCACATGGCTTGTGGCGCCTCCGCTGTGGGTGAGATGCAGTAGTGGGGGTCGATGATGGTGTAGGCCTCCGGAGCAGACCGAGATCCTGCAGCTCTTTGGCGTGCGTGGAGTTTAACTCTAAAAATATGGTTCTGCTGACATCGAGCAGAAACGGGAGAGAGAGAAGCTGCAGCATGTGCACACGTCGCCATCTTAGTTACTACAGTGCTTAGTTATACAGTACATATATTAAAGGATGGTTAATATATTATCAGTCAGGGGCAGGCCTACTTAGCACAAGGAACGCTCCATTTTTAAAATAAAATGCTATAATGACTACGAAAAGTGCGACAGCTGCAAATCACGTCGTTATTGCATTGCACGAGTAATGCAAGCGTTATTGCATTGCACGAGTAATGCAAGCGTAAAGATTCAAATGTTTTTTTCTTTTTTATCATCTTAATTATTAAATACAATAGGCTACACTACAGCATGTATATAATTGATTACAGGAAAAAAAATCTGGGGGGTGCTATGGGAGTGCTTTTGTTTTGGGGGTGCTGAAGCACTTACTAGCCCCTCCCTAGCGCTGCCCATTGAGCTGATAACTGCTCCGTTCAGTTCGTAAGCAGTTTGCCAAGTATGCAGTTTTCCTGCGGAACTGGGCTTTAACACTGTTGTCCTGGGTTGTTTTTCATGTCCGCAGGTTGAAGCGACTCCAATAACATGATATTTATCCCCTGGAATCGAATTTTATCAGTGGAACCCCACCAAAAAACATGCATTTTTAACCCCTGGAATGCTTTTTTTTAACTGGGGACCCCCTCAAAATGCAATTGGGCTAGTTTTGAGTAGCGTTTGGGTGGGTTTTCTTGTAAAAACCTGGCAATCCTGTTTCGTACTGTAAGTAAAGTTAGCCTTTATAAAAGCACTGAAGGCGTGATTTAAATAATTAATATCCTGATTCAAGGTTTCCATTAACCATGGTATACTGTATATACCCCACACCCATCCCCCCCACAAACTACACCCCTGTGTGTATGTATGTGTATATATATATATATATATATATATATATATATATATATATATATATATATGTGTGTGTGTGTGTGTGTGTGTGTGTGTGTGTGTCTATATACATACATACACATATACATATATATATATATATATATATATATATATATATATATATATATATTAAATTAAATTAAATTAAATTTATGCATTTAGCAGACGCTTTTATCCAAAGCGACTTACAGTTAATTCAGGCTATCAATTTTTACCTATCATGTGTTCCCGGGGAATCGAAACCATATATATATATATATATATATATATATATATATATATATATATATATATATATATATATATATATGCAGAATGTAAGAATAAGAATGCACTTGGATGAGCAAAATGTAATACTAACCATATTAAACCTATGCCCCATGCCCATTAGGGATTACTACAGGCTGAATCGATTGGCAGCTCAACAGCAAAACTTCCTATTACCATTTGTATTGCGCCTCAACGGGTGTCATATGGTACTGCGAGACCCATGGCAGCCAAACATCACATCATTTACTTTTCTTTTGGGAAACATATAAGCCTTTGGGCAGACCAAAAGACACCTTGTATTTATTGAAATGCTTTGTATCAACAGCTTGCAGACAACTAGTCTATCCAAAAATATCAACTGACTTGGAGAGTATGGTTAAAATTTTGTTACCTTGTTCCTTCATCTTTAAGGCCAATGTGTTTCATTTGTTTAACCGCAGTGTCCTCTAGTGGGTACTGTTGTCTACTGCAGAACCAGATAGTTCACCTTGATCTACAAATGTCCTTTAATTAGTTGTATTTAAAAAAAAAAAAACCATATAATTCAATTCATAACAGTCAAGGAAATAATTGATCCAACAGCAGCAAGCTCAGATGTATTGTGAGTGACCAGCCAATAAATTAAAAAGGAATAGTTTTGTACACCCTATTAAAAAAAAAAAATACTAAAATGTATTTGAAATACATCTATTTTGTGCTTAGTATACTACAATGACATTTGCATATTTATGTGCTTAATAAAATGCCCTGCAGTTGTACCTTTGGTATACTAAACTGGTATACTTAAAGTCTGCTAAATTGGAACAACTAATTTTGCACTTTAATTGTGTGGAAGTAGTGCTGAGGTCCAACTAAAGATATACTGTGTAAACTAGTGCAAGTATACTTTACGTACACCTTAAATAGCTTGCATTTAAAGACTGATAATACAGAGAGACCATACAACCCTTATCAATAGTTATATTAAAACATTTTAGGCATAATATTAAGAAATGTGCATTGTGCAATAATGAAATACTCCAAATAAAGTTAAATTATAATTCTATATCACTAAGTCTTACGTGATATGTCAATAAATGTTAATGGATTTGAAGTACACTTAGTATAAAATAAATGTATTTTAAATAAATTATGAGTTTTTTTTTCTTCTAGTGCATACATTCCAGAAAATATTGTAGAATAATTAAAGCAGCTACACAGAGTACACTTATTTTTATATTAAATTTTTTTTAAGAAATGCTATAAAAGCCAATCTATAAATGCCCATCGCTTTGCCCATCACTTTTTGCTTAATGGTTAAATAATTATGTACAATAAATCAAGTTTTTCCAACAAAAATAAAAATGTGTATATTCCGTGTCTAAAACTGCAAATACTGAATTACTCCGTTAGCAGAGCTTTCAAATTATGTATCTGAATATTTTTAAATGATCATGAGACTATATTAATTATTTGTAGATATAATATCAAAACGTTGCTATATTACTTATAAACTCCACCAGGTGGGGCAAGCTGGGAAAACATCATATAGCTTAGCTCAGAAAAGCTCAAGCAGGTCTACCTTCATGCAGAGTTCAGTTCCAGTCCTGCTGTAACACACCTGACTGTATTTTTTAATGTACCCCATAACCTTAATAATCTGGTTCAAGTGTGTTTGATCAGGGTTGGATACAAACTCTACAGATCAGCAGATCTTTAGAAGCAGGACTGAGCACCCCTGGCCTCGCTATAAGAAATCAGCATTGTAATATTCTGATTTTTTTATTATTAAACAGTAATGCAGCAATTACATTACAGTAAACACACAGACAAACATTGTTGTTAAATAATATATGAATATAATAAAATAAAGGGTCATTCTTTTAACATGTGTGAAGAATATTTCCTTCACATCTCTGTTCAGTCAAATGAAATAGGCCTATTTACATATAACACCATGTCAGTGGGAAGTACACCATTTTGCTCCAGTCATCCAGTAACACTGCATACACTTTTTATATCTTTTTTTATATCATTTTTTTTTTTTTTGATAGAAAATCCTAACCAGTGTTAACTAATTCAAAGATCCCTTGCCATCCTAACACAAATCTATTCAACCCACACCACCAAATTTACGCTACACACACCCAGTGTGAATGCCCTTGTGGTGGGGAGCAACCACCAGTATTTCAAACAGTGGTCTGACCAAAGGCTAGACTCCAAAAAGCTCCATCCATCCTACGCTGGGTGCGTTCCAGGGTTGCTATAATGGGAAGAGAGTCTTTCCTAGTGAGGCTTCCTGGAGTGAAAAACACTAATGTGTAGGTATGCATCTTTAAACCTTAAATGGAAGCATATGTGGGCACGGAATAAAAGTTTACATAGGGCTGTAATCAGAGCGGGACTCTTTCTTTTATTTCTCCGCTCGATTTCCGTCTATTTTTCTCTGCAAATGAAGAGGTTGTGCTTGTGCACATGCAGACTGCACAGCTGAGAGTGATTAGTGTTAGCTGTAGTGCTAGTATTATCAGATTGGTACAAACCGCAGGGCTAACTGCACACAAGCCAAAAAGAGAAAGAGAAAGAAGAAGAAGAAGAGAAAGATGGCTGAAAATGGTTAAAAGGTTAGTCTCTTCGCAGGCACAATGCAAATGATTCAAATGAGATTTGTGAGATACTATACAGGCACATGCTCAAGTTACTGGATGAGTTTGTGTTCAGCTGCTCAGTATAAACACATTCACACTCATGAATACACATATGAACTCTGTATGAGTCACTAAGTGTCATCTCCACCCTAACACTCTAAATGTGCCATGAACTTTCTCACTCTCATTTCTAAGTTCACCATTCTCGCTTTCAGAGAAATAACAAAAGTATACAGGGGGAGGCGGGTTTGTGTTTGATTACTTGTTTAAAAAAAAAAAAATTAGAATCAGAATTATATTTCTTAGCAAAGAATGCTAAAATTCAGAAGCACAGGCACGAAAAAAAAGGCACATTTTGCATAAATCTTAAATGTATTTATTATATGATTATTCTTTGTATTTTTTCAGATTTTCTGACATTCAGTATTTTAGAAATTATACACCAACACAAAAGTTAAACACAAACCTCCACACGCACAAACACATTTTTATTTATAATTGCATTGCATTTATAAATTAAAAATTAAATAAACTTTATTTATAAAGAAATTATTATTAAACATTATAATTATTCATATCTATCTATCTATCTATCTATCTATCTATCTATCTATCTATCTATCTATCTATCTATCTATCTTATACATTATTTAATGTTACCATTAATATAATATAATACATTATTAAGTATATAATTTCCTTTCTTTCTTTATTTTTATTTATTTATTTATTTTTGTTAAAGTTACGTATAAGCTGTATTTGTGCCTGTGGAGGTTTGTGTTTAACTATTTTAACAGTGATCCTTTGTAGTATTTTCATGTGGAGAACGTGGGCAGTCCACTATTATTGCTGCCTTTTCATGGCGACAATACAAAGGAAGCAGGTAACACAAAACCAGCTGTCAAAACCACAAGTATACATTTATGCTCATTTCCTCTAGTTAAAAGGAAAAAATGGCTATAAAATGCTCTTCTATACTCTCTGTATGATCACATTATTTGGATCTATTATTGTATTTTTACAGTGTGTCTGAAATCCGGTATTTGATTATCTGTTGTTATTAAATATATTTCATTATTTAGTAATAGTAAGTGAGAGTCTGGAGTTGATACTATCATTGATTTTCTTGCACTTTAATTTGTTTTTAATATTATATTTTGTTGAACTAGTCTTTTTTGAAAGACTGAAAAAGACAAGAATAAACAACAGGTATCTTTGTGTGTTGTATGATTTATAATGTGAAGGAAATTAAAGTACCCTTTAGAGGTGTTTACAACTAATTCCTGACAGAGAGGCTACAAAAAGAAAGTAGATAAGAGAGAGCAAAATAAATGGTGCATGAAAGAGCACAGAGAGGACCTTGTAAGTAAGAGAGAGAGAAAGGAGGACATTGTAATTAAAGAAGAGAGTTCACTACAGAAGGGAAAAAGGAAGCAAATAAGCAAAATATAACAGCTGTTACAGACATAGCACTAGAACTCTATAATGGACAGCAATGTTTTGTAAACAGCCTTTGACAATTTCACAGCATTTCGCCAGACCTTCTATGTAAATAGACGTACAATACTGAGCATGTGTGTTTGTGTGTGGCCTTCAAAACAACTGAATGATCAAGTTATCCTCTGCCACTTGAGAGAAATGTCTTCATGATAAAACATTACGGAGGAATGAAGTGAAAGCTGTGGGCCTCTCGCCTACACATCGTTAGAGGCTGATGCATTCTCCTCCTCATCAATGTCCTTGTCTGAGCTCAATAATTCTGTCCGCAGGAATAATTTGTTGCTTCTTTTGGAAGTGTGTAATTTGTGGTTTATATGGGAAGGGATTTGTGGATCTTTTATTGAAATAAGGTACATTCCACGGAGCCCATCAAAGATATTAAGCCATTTTTGGTCACACAGACTTCATGTTTCTGTATAATTACCGGTCAGTGCTTCAGATAATCACAGCTGTGGTGATATTCAGAACAACAGCGCTCTTGCTTGTGTGATACTGCTTTTATGCAGTAATGGTTCAAGGTAATAATTAGATAATTTTAGTGGCTGTGTCTGAAATCACATATCCTCTGAGTAATTACTTTTGAATAAGTACTTTGTATCTGTTAAAAAAGTGTGTTCTATATAGTATGAATGTGTTTAGTATGAATGTAACATTTTTCATGTTTTTATTGTCATGTAACCACTCAGCGTCAACTTATTACAAATCCTAGCAAATCCTCTCTTGTGGTGCAATTAGGAATGGACATAGGTCATCTGGGTACTACAATAAATTCATGAATGAATCAGTGTTGTTAAACAACTCAGTTCAGTAAATGCTTCAATGATTATTCAAAAGGCAGTCACTTGTTTTGTTCCTGAATGAATCAATGACATGAAGTAACCTGTTTGGCTTGAATGATTCAATGATTTACTTGTAAAGTCATGCGCTTGTTGCCATCTACTGGTATATTTAAGTAACCTGCAGAAAGGTTCTCTGAAAAATCTCCACCACTACAGCACAGATTGACAGTCTTGCATTAGGTTACTGTAAATACAGGGCCTCTCATTTCAAAATTACCTAAAATTCAGTAGAAATATGCTTACATACTGTACTGTACATGAAGTAGTGTCTCAGCATAACACTGCAGTCTACACCATGATGGTCCCAACATAGGCGACAGGCCAAAATGGGGTGTGACCTCTATCTTGCTCCCTCTCTTTCTATGTATGTCTTTATTTCTGACACACAGATACACTATAACTCATGTACTAAACCACTTTTGTTTGTGTTGGTGTGTCTGACACTGATGCACAACCATTACTGAGCATGAGCTTTAACACTGCTATCATTATATCCTTTCACTTTCACTGAGTGAAATGGGACACTGAAAACACAATCTTCTTGCAAATACGAGAACAACGGGTCGATATTTGAGGTATGCATTTATAGGAAGAAACCATTCTCAATAATAACATATAGCTGCCTGAGTACACCTCCCCCACCTCCAACTGTTCACAGGGAATCCCGATGAAAAAAATGAGTTATTGATGTTGGAGGCTGATATCTCAGTGCTTAATGGACCAGGACTCACTTTAGATTCCCCTCTAAGACTACATTATTTCTGTATTATCTGTATTGTATATTTTTTTCTGTTCCATTCTATTTTCTGCCTGTTTCAATACTTTGAGTGCTGTATATGCTCTGGCAATATATGCTGACAATCATGCCAATAAAGCTATGTTGACTCTGAGATCCCTAGCGACAGCCTAAGACCCTTTAATATGCTGCTGGTCCATGCCAAATCCATCTGAAAGCTCGTCCAAACCCACACACTTGATTAAAACATGTCTATCTCAGATGCCATACACACTGCTGTGATAATTTACAACCCAACCATCCGGTAACCGGATGATGCGGTGTTCTGGAAATGCCCACTCCCCAAAAGAACCCCCTTCCCTCTTGTATCAACTCACCTCGTTATTTCGAAACTGCAGCCTTTCCTGAGTAACAGCGCTCTCTTTCGCATGATCCCCGATTTCTCTCGCCCCAAGTACATGTTAATATCCGAATTCATGGTGGTGGGATAGCAGGGCACACGGGTCCCGACTGCAGGCGCAGAGACACAGAGGCAGCGCGAGCGCTGATAATGATGGCGATGCGGCTCTGCTTCGCGTCTGGCGAATGGAGAACCAGGAGGGCGCACAAAGAGAGAGTGGTATATAAGATCAACAGTGGGTCCTCCTCCACGGGTAAAGCAAAAAAAGTGAGCAACACACTTTCTGCAGCCAGAGAAGGTATGATTTAACTGGATAAAATGTGCTTAGTGATTCGTAAACTCCATTCACCCCGGTTCCTTTGGATCAGAACTGCAAAAAGTCGTCGGCTGGATAATCTCCAGGTCGATCCCCCGTTCCCAGTTGTTTAGGGCACGTACTGTATACTGGAGTAATATATCGCTCCAGCCGTTGAGTCTGCGCGGTCCTAATGTCTACCCAGAAGAATGGAAGAAAATAATGAATTTTTGTGGGGCGGTGACTCTCTCAAATGAACGAGCATTCATTTGCGAGGTCATTTTTCTGGTGGCGAACATTTTTTCCCCCGGCGAGAACAATATAGCATAATTATTGATAAGACACTATTTTTCTTTAATTACTTAATTTCTTTATCTTTAGCTATTGTGTCATAGACTACACTCTATTCTAAAGAATTTACTCAGGAAGCCAAACCTCAAGCCATCACACATAAGTTTATTATAGCAGACAGACACTGATACCTAGAGTAAGTGTGAAACAAATGTGTGTCTGTGTGTGTGCTACAATAACTAATGACACAATAACACACACATGCACAAGCACAAGACATAAGGATTCACAAAAGACTAATAGCCAAATAGAGCAGATGTTCTCTAATGGATCATAACCCAAAAATAGCTGGCATGTCTGTTCTGATTGGGTCACAGATTGCAGGAAAAAAGTGATGCTAAATGCAAATACTGTGCAACCAACCACATAATTTTTCATAGTTACAGTAACACAGCAAAATAAATAAGATTTAAGGGGGATTTGTATCTTTTGTTTCTGTATCTTTTCTTGTTGACATCAACCACTGTTAAACTACGTTTTTTTACATTGCCATCTGTGTGAGTGTTTGTGTGTTACAGTAATTCTTGAAGGGTTACTGGAAGAACTATCTGAGCATGACTCATGTTTGTCTAGTGGCAGGCATGCAGCAAGAATCATGATTGAGGTCATTTTGATTTGCTCTGAAGGTGTATATGTGTGTGTTTCCGTCTGAGCGTGTTTTATGTAAGCATACTACGACTTCTCAACATACGGTATGCATCATGAACACATTAATTTGTTTATTGTTATGTACTTTAACCCACTTTATTTTATTCTCCTGTACTATGTAAGTACTTGAATGCCTTAGCAATACTGTAATGATTACAGTCATGTCAATAAAGCTTTGTTGGGTTTGACTCTCACTTGGAGAGAGAGACGAATGCACAAATAAACAGATACGCAGAGACAGTGAGCGAGAGATTTTAAGCAGACCAGCTGCCCTTGATTTATTTGGCATAGACGTCTTAGTCAGAAGAGTAATGGCAAAGACATTTATTCTGTCAGATTATTATTTTTTATTTACTTGACAACTTGCCAATGACATGCCTATTTGTGCTATGCATATTTTGTAAGAGGGAGATGGTGTCCAGCCTCGCCTTGTAAGTATTCTTTGTTGTCCAGATGGTAATACTGTGTACATTTCACTCACTGAAGGAGAATGTGTGGTTTGTGTGTGTGTGTGTGTGTGTGTGTGTGTGTGTGTGTGTATAAAACTTGGATGGAAGGCAGCATGTTGATTTTCTGAGACAGCACGATAAGACGAAATAAGAGAAAGAAAATAAGATCTTGGTTATTGTCAGGCAGACTTGTCTAATGTGCAACACTGTGAGTAGACAAAGATATGTGTGTGCTAAATCATTGAGGCAGATGATTGTGGATGTGAATATGCAAAGTAATATTGTTGTTATTGCACAACTGATTGCATCATTTGCATTCAATCAGGTTTTTTAGTTGTATCACAATGATATTAGTGTATCTTGATCAAACTTATATGCTGCTATTCTGTCCACAATCAGTGGTGTTCTTTTATAATGCCTGTCAAAGGGATGGGGGATGCTGGTATACAAAAAAATCATCCTCCATATATTTGACAGAGGGTTACCCTGGATACGCCAATGGATAATTGGGGAAGCTCTGATCAACTGATAACATGTGACTCTGATAAATGGAAACCATTGAAACATGGAGATTTTGAGATCATAATTAACTGTAATGGGTTAAAGGCCATTAACAATGTTTTGAGAGGAAGAATAGAAACCATAGAGTCAAGATTTAAACATTATAGGAATTTCTGTGTAAGTTATCTAAAGCCGTTCTTACATGCATTGCAGCATGGAATTGAATGAGAGAGTTTACACAAGCATTACAAACTATTTACATAAAGACTCGTTCTGCACAGGTTTCATGAATGACCTGGCTGATTTTTTTCAAGAATATAAGGGGTCAAGGATTGACTGGTTAGTATGACGCCATTAACCCCTGCTGGTATATGTTGTAACCACACCATCTGTTTCAAAAAAGCATATTTGTCTGTTGAGGGCCATTCAAAACTGAAATTCTTGAACCAAATCAGCATATTAGAATGATTTCTGGAGAATTGTGTGACCCTGAAGACTGGAGCAATAGCTGCTGAAAGTTCAGCTTTGTCATCACAAGGTGGTATTAAAATCTGTTAAAATAGAAAACTTGGTGGAAAAATGGTAAATTTCACAATATTGCTGGTTTGACTCTATTTTTAATCAAATAATCGCAGTCTTAAAAAAAGCATAAGAGACTTAAAACCTAAAAAAATTGTATGTATATTCATATTTTCTTTAAGGTAGGCCATAGATTTTTCACCAGTGCCCAATTTGTCAGGGTCTTTGGTTGACAAGTTTTCTGGTCCCATGAGCAAAGATGAATGTTAAATCACGTACTTCTAGCACCCTTTGACAGCCACTGAGGTAAATGGGAATGCTAGCAGATCTTTCTCCAGGTAGGCTAGTTGGCAGTGGGCAGCAAATTAGGGGTTTAGTGCCTTGCTCAAGGGTCTCACCTCAGTCGTGGTATTGTGGGCAGAAGAGAGCGCTGTAAATTCACTCCTAGCGACTTGAGACTTGAACCCGCGACCTTTGGGTTATAAGTCCGACTCTCTATCCATTAAGGCACGACTGCCCCTATACTTACTTCATTACTTAGATTATTACTACATTACTTTACTTCATCATTTACCTTATTATAGACCATTGTACCAATATTACCTTGGATAAATATTATAATAATAATTTCTTTATTGTGAAGTGTAGTGTTCTTATTGAGTCAGTGCTAAATGAGTCATGTAGGTCCAGCCGGAAATTCAAGAAATAGTCTCTGTGTTCCCCTACACATCCATAAACACTCAATGGCACATGTACATTTTCTTACAGATCAAGCGCGCACACACACACACACACACACACACACACACACTGTCCAAAGTGATTTTTTTTCCGCTGACATGGGGTGCTTGTGTTTTGATGTTCCACCCAGGGTGCATTTCTGCTCTGACAGTCTTAAGGTTAATCCTTGAACCAAAAATACATGCGTTCACATACACACATATGCATACACATACAGGGTACATTGTGTCCCTGGGGCATCTGGAGGAAAGATGAGAGCTACTAAGAGATTAATTAGACTCACTTCAATAAGTCATTGAGATTCACACACACACACTCGTTCCCTCTTTTTCTCTCTCCCACTCTCCTCTTCACCTCCTACCCACTCCTGGCAGTACAATTTGCATGAGTTTCATCTAACCAGAACTTTCTTTTTTTTTTTTTTTATCACATCTCCATTCCGTCCTTCCATCTCTAAGGTGACCTCTTTAAGAACACTTCCATAGCAACCGTAAGCACATTTGGTGCACTTGACCCATCCAGCTGGTCACTATGGGCCCTGCAGAGGCCCTATAAACTAGAGCTGGTTTTACTGAGTACTTCATTAGGAGATTATTACTGAATGAAAATACATGAAACAGTCATTCGTTTTGATTGAGCAAGGATAAATCTAATGAATTTATATATTAGAGCTGAAGGAGATGCTTTCATGAATAAATGGGGGCAATGAGCCTTGACATGCTACAAACTATAACAAATTTAATGTGGGAAAAGATTATACATTTAACACACCTTTTATGTCCATTAATATGGGAACAGGACAACAAACAGAGGTACATTTATCTAGAAGTAAATGGCACAAATAAGTATATTCATGGGAAGTAGGGGTGCTGCAGCACCCCCTGGCGTGTAGTCCAAGGAAAAAATAAATAAAACTAATTTTATTAATTTGTAAATTCATTAAAATTCATAGAAAAAAGTAGCCTAAGCCTACAATGACAGTAAGCAACAGTAAAACATGAATTAAGTTGAATCAAATTGATTGTGAAAGTCATTTCGACTTAAACTGACTTAGGAAGTTGTTTGTTGCCATGACCTTTTGATCATATTATTACCTGTAACATGTCTGTGCCATAACCAAATCAAGAATTAACGACCATTTCTACAGCCATTGTGAAGATGCAGCAGAGAAAGATCGAGAGCGTCTATTTACCTCAGCAGCAACCAATCTTGCATTTTCGCATACAAAATTAATACTTAAGGTTGATTCAGTATTACTCTTAATGATGATGATAATAATAATAATGATGATAATAATAATAATAATAATAATGCCCCACATGACATCAGCAATAGGCAACTACAATGACAAAGTAGCTTATATTAAACATAAAACTTTTATTAACAGAACAAAGATAATAATAACAATATTTATTAAAATGCTATACAATAAAACAGTACAATGACAAATTATGAAACTGTGTTTCTAAATATATTCAAATATATATATTTCATAATTCTGGCTCTGTATATGCCACCAGAATAGAATTAAAATGAGACAATCAAGATGAAATTGAAGTGCAGACTTTAAGCTTTAATTCAAGGGGTTAAACAAAAATATAACATAAAAGCTGACTTCAGTTGTTGTTTGTTTGTGGGTCTTACTGCCTTTAGTTTTGTCTTCAGTGAGTGAAATGCATGCTCAATCGGGTTGAGATCAGGAGATTGAATTGCCCATTGCAGAATAGTCCACTTTTTTATCTTCAAAAACTCCTGGGTTGCTTTTGCTGTATGTTTTTGGTCATTGTCCAGTTGTACTATGAAGTGCCGTTCAAACAACTTTGCTGGATTTGACTGAATATGGGCAGACAGTATATCAGAATCTTCAGAATTCATTTAGCTGCTTCTGTCTTCTGTCACGTCATCAATAGACACCAGTAACCCAGTGCCACTGGAAGCCATGCATGCCCATGCCATCACACTGCTCCACCATGTTTACAGATGATGTTGTATGGTTTGGATCATGAGCTGTTCCATGTCTTTTCCATACCTTTTTCTTACTGTCATTCTGGTACAGGTTGATCTTAATTTCCGCCGTCTAAAGAATGCTTTTCCAGAAGTGGTCTGGCTTTTTTTTAGAAGGTTTTTGGCAAAATCTAATCAGGCTTTGTTTGCAGCTTGTGGTGAATCCTCTGTATTTGCTCTTGTGAAGTCTTCTCTTGATTGTAGACTTTGACAGTGACGTCTACCTCCTGAAGAGTGTTCTTCACTTGGCTGGATGTTGTGAAAGGGCTGTTCTTTAACATGGAGAGGATCCTCTGATCATCCACCGGTGTTGTCCTCAGTGGACCTTCATGCATTTCTTTGTTGCTGAGCCCACTGAGTGCATTTTTTTTTTTCTCAGAATGTACCAAACAGTTGATTTGGCCACTCCTGCTATCTCTGGATGGATTTGTTTTGTCTTTAAAGCCTAATAAATGTCTGTTTCACCTGCATGGAGAGTTCCTTTGACCGCATGATGTGGGTTCACAGCAACAGCTTCCAAATGCAAATGGCACACTTAGAATCAACTCCAGACCTTTTACCTGTTTAATTGATGTAGAAATAAAGAAGGAATAGCTCGCATCTGTCCATGAAATGGCTTTTGAGCCAACTGTCCAATTACTTGTGGTCCCTCGAAAAAGTGGGGAGGTACATATTAAATCTCAGAGTGTACCTAAATAAATAAATAAATAAATAAATAAATATTTGATAGGGACTTTAGCATGAGTCCGCGGTGTGATATGAGAAGCATGTTCTGGTAGCTTGGCGTTTCAGTTAATGTCAGGAGTCATAAGTGATCTGATATATGCCATTGCAATTGGATGACAGTAAATATTAGGAAATATCAGACTGCTGGATGGTGCGACTGACCAATCAGAACTGAGTGCTCAAGAGTACTGAGATAATGCTTACAAATTGCATTAGACCTTATCGTAGTGTCATATTTCATATTTGACAGGAATTAAAAAAAGGGATAGATGCCAATGTACTAGATGCACGATAGCTTCTTCGTTTAGCCTGAGTGGCCACCGCAACTTCCAGTGCAAAAAATTAAGCTCTACATTAAATCTGGAAGAAGTGTTGACAAAGCAATATTGATTCGATCCACCTTTACTTTAACAATATTTATAGCTTCTGGAACTAATAACTAACACATCATCTTTTAATAAAATATACTACAGTATGTTATTTTTACTATAGTTGATGTTAAATGATAAATTATATTCTACTATAAAATACATAATTTAATATAATTAGTTGTGATTTGCACTTATGTGCTCTTATTTGACAGAAAGAGTTTGCTACCACATTTTGCTATAAGAGAAGACTCCAGTGGAAGATTTTAGCAGAAATATGTAGACAGTCAGCATGCATAGAGTCTGTTGTGAGTTACAGGACTGTAAGTCTATCCCTCAGCCTTGTTTTCATCCATGAAAATTCAAATGTTAGCAACCCTGACTACGGTATATAGTGATATATTTTTAAAAGAACATTTTAAATGACTTATATGAATGACTTTTACCTTGATCTTTGCAGGTTTTCCATTATTGTGGGAACCTGACAGACAGATGGAGGGATGTTGCAATTCTAACAAGTCTTACAGGACTTGGGGTGAAAAATAATAAAAGAAAATCCTTGTTCCAAGTAAGAAATATCTTGTGAATAGTAGGAGTTTGTATAAATAAAGCTTTATATTTACTTAACATAATAAATGTATAATAATTATATATAGTGTTGGGGAGGAACTAGTTACATGTAACGGAATTATGTAATTTAATTACAAAATAAATGTAACTAATTAGTTACAGTTATTGAGAAAAATGTGTAATTAAATAAGATATTTTTGAAAATGTTAATGATTACAAAAGGGGTTACATCTGTTGTTTTTTAAAGTTATGCAGTAGTTCACACACACACACACACACACACACACACACACACACACACACATACATACAGATTTAATTGACTTCTTTCATAAATTGCAGTGACTGCTCTAATATATGAGACATCAATGTTTCAGGAGTTTAGGACAGAGAACAGGACATATGCTTATTCGATAACTGTTTTATTTCCTGTTTGGGTTTATATTATAGATGCATATGTTAGGCTCTATTTTTTAAGAGTATTTGTTTTTTCCAAGGCTTTGTTAGATGCCAAAGCTTCCTGTCATAACTATGTAAACATTTCATTTCAAAACCAGCATCATTGCTATTAAACTATTTCTTGTTTAACCTCAGAATGATCTCAAAGTAAATATGAGGTTTTAAATCTGATTTTGTGGTGGCTGTGCTTTAAATTAAATTAAATGTAGAATGCTTGATTCTGATTAGTCAGTCTAGACATTCCAAGGTATGTTATTCCCCAATTACAACTGGTAAAAGCTAATAACACAGACTCATCTGGGTAACTTAAGTCGACGCTATACGCTTGCTAGGAACAGTTTTTCTTGGTGGAAGCTTTACGTTTAGTTAGCTAATTAAATATGAAAACTCACTTCAATATTATGTATACAATTTCTTAATTCTGTCATCCTGGTATCTTGGACTCGCTGCCATTTTACTTTGTACACTGTATGGATTATAAGATAACTAACAAACTAGTACTGTAAATACTAGTACTTAATTATTTATGTGGTGAAATGTTGTGTAATAAAAGTGGTATGATTGTACCGTATCCCTTAAATGTCTGTATAGTTTGAACTTGCCGCTTGTTAGCAACTGCTTTCTTCATGGAAGCTTTGCGTTCAAATCTTTCAACTCAGATCAATTTTTCAGTCAGTGTCTAATTATTTACTTTAGTGGGAAGCAGCCGTGTAATAATGATGATAATGTACATCCAGCCAGTTGTTATCGCAAAATAAAGATGTACATTATCCCTTACTTATAATCTTAATTCAAGTGATTTTGAAAGGATTTTGAAAGTCTGGCAGTAATCAGTGTTGAGTGCTCCTGTAATGTTACCTTGCCTGGTTTAAATGTTTCAAAATGATTAACAGTTGAAAATATTAGAAATGTAAAAAATTAATCAAAAAGTAATCAAATGTTATGTTGCATTACTTTAATAAAGTAATTGAAAAGTTAAACTACTTATTACATTTTAAATAGGGTAATTTATAATCTGCAACCTATTACATTTCCAAAGTAACTTTTCCAACATCATATCACTCATTTCTCATCTCACAAACACCTGCAAGACAAAAGCAGCCTGTCCAACTCTCTACTCTGTTTTTGTCTGTCTCAATTAGAAGATGGGATATTATGTGTACTTTCTTTCACATACACATTTCACACATCATTCCAGTGTTTTATTTCTTTATAATTTGACTGACCACCCAAAACAAAAATACACATTAAGCTCTTTCTCACACACATACAGTACACCCACATTGAGCAAAGCCAAACATGGACACCTTAATTGCCTGGTAGCTCAGATTAATGCAAATGTTTTGGCTGCAACTGGCCAAAGTGCTGATCAATCTCAAAATCAATCTTATTTGCATCTTTTACCATACAAAAAAAAGAAAAAAAAAGACATTCTGTACATTATAAAGCAGCTGGCTCTAATACGGACATGGAGAAGATATTGTTATGTGTCTTTCTGTTTGGGACCATGATCATAACAGATAACAGCATCCTTATCTGTTGGAAGAGCACAAACAATAATCCGGAACTGATTGCAAGTGTGGTCATCCAATCCCGAAGTTCACGCTAAATCATCTATGACAGATTTTTGGAATGTCACCACTTGCTGTCCGTAATGGACAGGCACAAGCATGAAGTCCGCTTGTGAGAGATGAAAGGAGGAGCAAGGGAGGTGTACTGATGCCAGAAAAAAATAATGCAGACATCATGTGAACAGTTGTTTAAATTCTTTTTAGCAGTGACTGGAAAGATTACATTAATCATGCTTTTCTCCATTTATAAAGTACTAATCAGGGGTTTGGCTACACTTACTCATTCTTTAATTACACATTTTATTACAATAATAAAGGCATCAAAATGATGAAAACAATGAAATAACCAAAATGTATGGAATTATGAAATTACCAATAATGTGAAACAAAAAATAAATGTATATTTTAGCTTCTCTTTACTGCTCTGCACATTCTCTGGTGTATCCTATGATGCTTTTAAAATAGGCCTAGTAATTAAAGGGTTCCCTATTGTAACAAACAATCCACTGAAGTGGAGTTGTGATGAACCCAAGTGCAGCTTTTATTTAGCAAAGGTGAAATTCAAACAAAAGAAGAAGAAAGACTGGGCATGAACAGACTTGAACAGACTTGACTTGGCATGAACAGACTTGGCATGAATTGACTTGAATTGGCATGAACAGACTTGGCATGAATTGACTTGAATCGGCATGAACAGACTTGACTTGGGATGAAAAGACTTGACTTGGCAAGAACAGACTTGAACTGACTTGACTTGACTTGAACAGAAAGAAACATGAACTCACCAACAGCAGATTACAGGGACAATACTCAACAAAAAGCAAGGGCAACATGATGGTGTAGCATTTGGACCAGTCAGAGATACAACTATTTGTTATATTTAACAAATAATATCTAACGCCCCCTCACCTAACCAAAGGGCCAACTATGAGAGTCTATGGACCCTTCCCCCGAAATGCAACTAACACCTCAAAAGGGCAGATCAGGCCTCTGGTTTCATGGCAATCAAAGACAAACCATCTGATAACACTAGTTCAGACAGGACCACTTTGGCAAGTTACTTGATTTTATTGAACACAATTTATCTTTGGCGGTATGGTTCTTTATGTGGGTTCTTGCTCCCAAATTATTTGAACATACAAGAGCTTAAACATTAACCCCCCAGAACCATCACCTTGGAAATACATGACAATTAATACACTTAATAATGTCTTTAAAAGCGAACAGTGGTAATCGTGTAGATGTGGCAGTGGGACATCTATCCTGTAGCTTGGTTATTAGGATGAGTGTCTCTCAGCAGTGAGGTCCATGCCAACCGGGACTTGAAAGCCTTAGTGATCTGAAACAAAGAAGACGACAACCAGAAGGTGTACAGTAATATGTTCATCTGTAAATTGGGGAGGGAGGGAGGGTTGTGAGCCGTTTGAGCATACTTGAGCAGTAGTGCCACGTATATATGTCCCGTGTCTAATAGGAGAATGGTAGTGACTGGAGCGATTTGACAGCTGACCGTGTCAACTGGTCGCAGCACTATGCCTCCATGGCCTGACTGAACTAACGCTGCGCTCGATTTGTATTGCTCAAAGAAATGCAGGCAGAGCAACTCTTAATCAAGTCTCTTTAAAACAGACATATAATGCCCATAAAATGGCCTCTTCTCTAATTAATTCATAGGAAAACCTTTCTTTGAATGAACACACATATACTTCAGGTCATTGTGTATGTTGTTACTGTCCTTGTATATTGTCTTTTGTATTGTATACTGTTTTATGCATGCTTATGATAGAACCACTCGTTCATGTAATCTTACCTATATGTAATCTTACCATGTTTAGTTTCTATGAATTCATCTTCTCATTATCTAAATGAAAGTGTATATGTTGGTACATAGGCAATATATTAGTGTTCTAAGGATCTTTAGTAATTTTTCATCAACCCCAAATCAAATTACATATGCAAAAAACCATCCAATTTAATTCTGCTACAGTTACTACTGGCAGCTCATATAAATAATTGTAATTAATCATAATTGATTGTAATTATTTATATACATTTCCCTTTTGAGCTAATTTACTACAGGGCTATATATATATTATATATATATATATATATATATATATATATATATATATATATATATATATATATATATATATCAAACAATAAGGGGTCACATGACATAAACTAACCAATGAGAGACAGGATACAGTACATGACTAAGACAACCAATGAGAACATGACACATAAATCAAAAAACCAATCAGAACATAACACACAGACAAGGGAATCACGTGACAGAGCAAGGACCATGACTTAACTCCAAAATGAAAGACATGAAAACCTGAACATGAAACAAAACTAAAAAGCCCACGTTACATCTATCTGCCCGCAATGCTGTGTTAAACCTTTGTGGGGCCCTGGACTAGCTAATTTTTTTTTGCAACCATGTAGCCTATGAATGCATGAAAATTAAAAAAATTTCAATGAAAGAGAACATATAGAGTGTGGGCTGCTCTTGGTGCTTGGATTTGTTTTTCAATAATGAGGTCCAAGTTTAATAATACGCTAGAAGTTAAAATATTTAAAATGTATAATTTTATTTCTCTATTTAACAACATTAACTTACAATAGTGAATTACGTCTTGCCTCAGGTAGATTGTATGTTTTCTAGCTGGATGTTGTGCTTACGATCAATAATCACATCCCTGCATTCGCCAAAACTGATTTGAAGAAATCAAAACACGAGTCCCACTCGCTGTGAAGCCGGAGACTAGGTCGGCAAAAGATTCCGCTTGGTCTTAAAGCCTTCCTGGTGCAGCTATGTTCGCAATTCAAACAATGATTTGTAAAAAGAATAATTAATTTGTTATTTGTATGGAGGTCATTCTGCATATGCCTGGAAACACAGGACAAACTGCGTTCCATATAGCTTTCATACGGAACGCTTCTCTGATGCCTTAAATACAGGATGATTCTGTATTACACGGAATGGTTGGCAGCCCTATTTAAGATGCAAAATAGAATTGTCTCGGGGGCCCCCTAGTGTTCGGGGCCCTGGACTGCAGTCCATGTTGCCCATTAGGATAATGTGGCCCTGTCTGTCAGTCACTACGAGTTATGTTGTGACTCGACATTAGGGGTTTACTCGGGAGCCCCAATCATCTCTGATTTTAAGAGTGAACGCCAATGAAATTTGGCTAGTGGATTTTGCACGCTGAGCCATGTGAAATTGCATAGAGTCGAGTGGGTGAATGAATTTCAACTACACAAAGCCAGTAATTTCTGAGAGGTGGAAAGAGAAGAGGCTGTTCTGGTTGACTCCTGGACTCCTGAAGGTCTCAGCATTTCATTTTGGTGCGTCCCTAGAGGATCAGATGTCGATCACGGTGTCGGGGGATGGGCTATTGTCCTCCAAGGATGAAGATTCGGCTGCCCCCCCCCCCCACTTGGGTGTTTGTTGCAACCGCTGAATGAGACCCAGAAGTGATGGCCTTGCTTTCCTGGGCATCCTTTCTTCCTAGAAGTTGAAGATAAAGACCTAATTTTTCGGCCTTCTTTCTCCTCCATCCTCACTACCCTCGATGGCAGAGCGGCTAGGGGGTACATTTACATTTCCCAGGTGGAGAGTGTGGTTACGATGCCCCTTCCCACAAAACACAGCCACTTGGAGAAATTGTCCTTGTCTCCTGTCCAACACCTGCAAGTTTACAGTGTGGTGTGCCGAGCTACTTCTGCCTTGCATGCCATAACGATCCTGCAGGCCCACCAAGCCAGGGCACTCAAAAAAAATAAAAGTAAAAAATGCATGAGAGTAGTACCAACCAGTGATGCAGAAGCTGCACTCGGCGACTGACTGACTGTGATGAAAGTCACAGCGCAGTCCCCAGGCGATGTCTATGTTAGTGGTCCAAGAGTGCCATCTTTGGCTCAACCTGGTCGAGATGAGAGACGTCAACAAAGTACGCTTTCTTGATGCTCCTATCTTCCAGGCTGGCCTGTTCGGTAACGCTGCCGAGGACAGTGCCCAGCAGTCCTCAGCTGCACAGAAGCAGACCGAGGCCATCCAGCACATCCTGCCCTGACGTGATCTTTCACCTGTCACCATTCCGGCATGGGCCGTGCCCCAGTCTGCTCGCCCCAGTCTGTTGACCATGCTCACTTCCATTAAGAGGGTCGGGGACCTCCAAGCATTTTCAGTGAGCAAAGAGTGCCTTGTATTTGGGCCAGCCTACTCTCATGTTGTCATGAGACCCCGGTCTGGATACGTGCCCAGGGTTCCCACCATGCCTTTTCACAATCAGGTGGTGAACCTGCAAGCACTGCCCTCAGAGGAGGCAGATCCAGCCTTTGTGTTGCTGTGTCCCGTAAGAACATTGCACATATACGTGGACTGCACCTGGAGTTTCAGAAGCTCTGAGCAGTTCTTTGTCTGTTACAGAGGCCAGCAGAAAGTATATGCTTTCTCAAAGCAGAGGTTGGCCTACTGGATAGTGGTTGTCAGCACCGCTCTGGCAGACATTTGTAGAGCTGCGGGCTGGGCAAAACCGAACACCTTCGCCAGGCTCTACAGTCTCCACGTCAAGCCGGTTTCTTCCCATGTGTGGTTGGTAATAGGTAAGTGGCGGGAAGGACCGGCCGGTGTCACGCTTTCTGTGCCATTCCCCCTCAACCGGGGATGCGAACACCTTTTTCCTCCTCCAGTAGAGTTCCCCAGGTGGTAAACTCTGGTTGAGTATCCTCCAGCACCCCTGGCAGTCAGACTCAGCGGAGCAGTCTGATGCCAGGCCCATTATTGGTGTTAGCATGTCCAGGTCCTGGTCAGGCCCTGTACTGGGCTAGGTGTCCACATGGCTTGATTTCCTTCGGGTGATCCCATATGTGTATTGTTCCACGGTAAGGTTTCCCTCTCAGTGAGCCCATGTCTTCCCTTTGACAGACCATTTTGTCAGTCTCAGCTGGCAGTTGTTCCTTCCTACTCTCAGGTAGGACCTGCCTCAGAGTCCCATTCCATATGTAGTACTGCCCCAGGCCTGGTTCAGTCCAAATCAGACTTTCTACATGAAACCTCCCTAGGGATAGGATGTGGCCTTCATAGCGTCCTTCTCCGGTAAACAACAAACAGGAAATGCGTGAAGCACCTTTAAGGAAGGTCAAAATCCCCTCTCTTAAGAAAAGATGTATAGCAGTGATGTACTCACCTTTTTGGTTCCTGTGGGTGCCAAGGTCAATAAATTTGTGCTGGGCATTGGGAAGGTTACGACCTTTGCGTAGCATTTGTCTGATACACTGTTGCTTGTCAACATTTGCAATGGCGCAGAGTTGTGACGGGGTTCAGGTTGTGTCACTTTCCATGGACCCCTAATGTCAAGTCACGACATAACTCAGACACATAGGTAACGTCTCGTTTTGTATGTAACTCTAGTTCCCTGATTGAGGGAACGGAGACGTTATGTCCCCATGCCACAACCTTGAACCATTGCTGGTTGCCAGGGACATGTTCTCGGCTCCTCAACGTAAAACTTAATGAATGGATACACCAGTCACCTCTTTATAGTAGCTCAGCATGCAAAAGTGGGAGTGGATCAGCATGCAAAATCCACTAGCCAAATTTCATTGGCGTTTTCTCTAAAAATTTGAGATGATTGGGGCTCCCGAGTAAACCACTAATGTTGAGTCACGACATAAGTCTCCATTCCCTCCATCAGGGAACGAGGGTTACGTATGTATGCTTTTCATCCACTATACACTCATTAAGGAATAAAAAGCAGTAAAATATAAAAATTCATAATTAAAATGTATTCATAATTTCAAGCATCTAATCTTAAACTTTTTGATCAAAAGGTTTTAAAAAGTGTGTGAAACAAAATTCAGTCAAATGTATCAGGCTTATATCTGAAATAGTATAATATTGTGGCACTGCTGGTTACCCAGCATCCTTTAATCATCAGGGTCAAATCAAAGTGAGTTTTAGCTGGTTACGTGCAAAGACTATAAAAGTGTGGGAAACAGTTTTAGGAAGTATTCATAGTTGGCTGAATATTTATATTTTGCTGTAATATTGCATGTTATTGTGTGTGTTACTATTGTTGAGATTTATAGTTCAAACTATGTAGATTCTGCCATATTTTTGTTATCAGCTTATGTTATGTTGTTTACTATAGGGTAGTGCAGGAATGATCTACTGTTATAAAAAACTGATTTTGGGTTAAAATTAATGAGGTCTGTGGTCAATACAAACTCAAGATATTTAAGATAAGATGTTGTTTCAAGTACATCATGCCAAACAGGTAATTGTGTTTGTACCCTTGCAAATGATTCTAACTTTCAGAGAAAATGTTTTTAAATCAAGACTAAAAGAGTTGGTTGTGACATTTAAGTCGTATGACTGCGGTGTAGTTCAGTTAATTGGATACATTTTTATATATCTTTCCTAGGCCTGAGGTGACTTATTCCCTTTTGGTTATGGTGAAGAAGGGGAGAGTGAATGATAGATCATGACGCATTCAGTTCTGTGCCATCTGCTAGATTCAGACAGCCATGCCATGAGGTTAATCTAAGGTCGTAGCAGTCTGGCTCTCTGTCTCTGATAATACACACGCTCGCATGCATACGTGCTATTCCTTTACACATCTTGTGCATTGTGTCTCTGCGAAGTATGATGGAGGTTGAACTATTGTTCTGTGTACATTTAGTCTCATAATGGGCTGTGATTTTCCCCATGGGAAGATGAACAAGGGAAATGTGTGTGTGACTTTGACTTTTAATGTAGGGCTTATATTGTATGTAACATTAATACATATCAGTGCGATCCAGAACTGGTGTAAAGAAACATTATGTACAATTCACAATTATGAAAACATTTATGAAAACAATGTATATTGAGTGCTCTCTCTTCATCTGCTGGTTAAAGAAGGAAGATTCATTATGTGATTCTGAATTTGACTGTCATAGTATGTTCTTATGAATTTGGTGACTGTTATAAAACAATAATAATAATCTAAATCTAAATAATCCAGAAATATAATAATCTAAACAATAATAATCTAAACACAATATGCAATTTCCTGAAAGAATATAGCTTTACTGCTGAATCTTTTTTGTTGTTTTATTTGGGTTTCATAATTGTAAATGTCACAAAAATATTTTGTATTGTGACATGTTCTAGACTGTTTTATGTTGTGTAAATGTGAAAGTATTTATTTTTGTGTTTAAATGAATGATTTAAGAAAGATATATTTTGAAATAGCAGGTAAATAAAATATATGATATAATATAATACATAATATGATAATAAATGAAAAACATGCATATTTGGGAATGATAGATAATTGTGTTTCTAATTACTAACTAAAACTTGATAGGGAGGAAATGAACATGAGACTGGCTGTCACTCAGAACTGGGTTATATTAATAATAACTCATATGGCAGCTTCAGTCTCTCTCTTTGGCACACACATGCACAAACATAAATATACTGGACTATACACTATACCATAGACAAATGTTTTCTGAGTACAACATCAACCAAGTATTAAAAATTACCCTCAAAAATACACATTAAGGTGTTTGTTTTAGGTCTATACTCTCGTCTGATTGCTTCTGTAGATTTCTTCTAAATTAACCAAAACAAGCTATCTGCATATTTAAACATAACATCTGGAAAAGACTCTTAATGTAAGTCATTAATAACTGGGGAAGTTCTGTGGTGATATGCTTTAGTTATTTTGTTTATCCTATTCATTTTCAATGCCTTGTGTCAAATTAATGAATTTAACACCTGTTTTGCATATCAATGTGGTGATTATGATGACATTATTAATTTTACTATATTCAGCTGTCGTTTCTCCATTAAGTTAGCCTGTACTGTATATCCACGATATACTGCCTTAGCTAAACTTTAGCTAATTTATTACATGGTAGCTCATGAGTCATGGATGTTAGTAAGACAAATTAACTATATTTGTATTTTGGATAATTAGCTGTACATTTGATGCACAGGTAGCTTAGTCTTTTGTTCATCACCACTCACCTCCACAGTAAGACAAACACATCTGGAAAGAAAGGGAGGGCTTCACATCTGCGGCTCTCTGCCTGTCTGTAATGTGCAGATCAATTTGTGCTATATTGCTGTGCTGCACGCCCTGTGAGCCTGTGCTGAGACGCAGAGAGGAGAAAGGCTTCGGAACTTGACAGTTGCAACATTTCCCAAGCTGACCTGACATTTAGATTTTTTTATGTTTGAAGGGGAAAGCTGTGCGCAAACAGAAACACACACACATATGTACATTTATTTATAAAACAAACAAACAAAAAAAAACCAGAAAAAGGGCAGGTGCTCAAGCCCGCTTTGATGTCTATTGCTGCTTTTCCAATGCGTGGTACGACTAGGCACGGCTCACTATGGTACGGCACGCCTCGGCTCAACACGGTTTTCGTTTCCACTGCAGTTTAGTATTGCTTTAGAGTGGGCTGGATTATTCACGTGTTGTTATAGTTGCGCCGCCTCTACTGCCACGATTCCTAAAAAAAAGATTTTCATTCCGTGTAGCCCCATCAAGCTCTCGCTGGATCTGCTTGTGTACATTTACATTTATGCATTTACATTTATGCACTTAGAAGACACTTTTATCCAAAGTGGCTTACAGTGCATTGAGGCTATACATTTTTTTTTCACCAGTATGTGTACCGGGGAGAGTGAATGCTGACCAATTTGCCCTCCCCTCATAAACAGAGGAACTATTATTGTTCTCAATAATAGTACTAACGTTTTTAACATACAAAAGGTCATATGCTGAGGATAATGTTTTATTGGTCACTTATCCTCTTATGTAGTTTTGAATCCTTTTTTTCTGCCTTTCTCCCTCTCGCCCTTTGTTTATGGTGCATGTGCATGTCCAACACCCTGACACAGCGCACTCAAAGTGAGAAATTACTTTTCTCATCCCTATAAGAACTGCTGCATCTGCGTTTTCACAGCGGTCTGTATTTATTTGCAAACACACACACACACACACACACACACACACACACACACACACACACACACACACACACACACACACACACACACACACACACACACACACACACACACACACAAACTCAAACACACACAGAGCATTAAATAACATACTATTAAGTGAGGCCATAGTTTTATGGTGAACAAGGGAGCCACTCTCCTCAAATAGTTAAAAATATCCCATTAAAGCATGCACAGAGTATTAGGCACTTGCATGTGTGTGTGTGTGGTGTAGGTAGGCCTACTCAGTGTAAAGGGAATCTCAGTTAAATGAACAACCTCTCTTGCTTCTCTCTTTACATTTGTTAACCTGTAATGGACAAGGTTTACATCTAATGAGGTGTAATTTGCATGTAATTTCGACTAAACGGTCAACCAGCACAACAGAAAACAACTTTATCTTTTTCTGGGTTGAAAGGTCCTATTACACAAAGCACTCCAGTGAAGAACCTTGCTTATTTTAACTGGTGAATAGTTCACTGAGAGAGAGAGAGAGAGAGAGAGAGAGAGAGAATACATGCAATGCTCAAAATTAACTGCTCTCTGTGCCTCATTGTTGTCATTGTATTGACTGTTGCAGAAAAGATGGAACATTTGTGGATACAGGCACTCTCTTTCTTTTTCTACACAGGGTGCTTGGAAATTGACATTTTCTCATTTGCAACGGCGACCTGGCCAAGATAAAAGTGTTGAGGTACAGAGAACATAAAAATTACACATGTAATTACAGACAAAAAAAAAATACACAATAAAAATAATAAGACAAAAATACAACGTGCAGGTCATCAGATCATACAATTAGAAATTTGTACAAATGTACAATTTTTTTTTTTTTTTTTTTTTTTTTTCATAATACAGTTTTTCTTTTTCAACTGCTTACAAAATCTTTATTTGTCACACAATTTCTGAAACCTGACACTCAAGCACCTGAACCACACATCAAATCTGCAAAACCATACACTAATTCTCGGCCTTTGACTCAGTTTTCAATTTTATAAAACACTTTTTGCAAAACACAACACACGATTCTCTATGTAACACACAAAAATCTTACAGGAATTAATATTATGGCAAAGGTGTTTGCAAATGTTTGCTTTTGAGATATGTTTGTGATATTTTGTGATAGTTTTTAAAATGTGTGTAAGCAGTTGAAAAAAAACTGTAAGGCATAAATTGTCTTCTTGCTGCTACAGTGCTGCTTAAAAACCCATTCATCTGCCTCATTTCCTGTGCTGCTCAAAAACGCACCACAGGGGGGTGCCAAGATATTTAAACACTTAGATTAACAAACAAATGTGAAGACATTCACATCTACAATATTTTTAAATGTCATACTTCCAAAATGTGTTTGAATATAATATTCAAATGTTACATTTTTTGTACATATTTGAATAATTGAGTCACTCAGCGTGCCGAAATCAAACTGCATTGTTGCATCCAATTGACAACTTTAACTGCTTGATTTTTGAAAGTGTATGAACTGTGTACATGCCTTCAGAATGTTCTATGAAAGAAATATTACATCTCAAAATAATCTACACGGTTTCATATAATTTTATACTATAGTTATTATAGTATAGCTTAATGGCTGCTATGTTTTAACAGCTTTTGAAATATGACAATAATTCAACATTAGATTTCACTTAATCTTGCATTTGTGCTTTTTATTTTTTATAATACACTGGTCTCAATTTATGTTGAATTTAGGTGCATGAAGCTGCATACAGCCAAGTATGGTGACCCATACTCAGAATTCGTGCTCTGCATCCATCCAAAGTGCACACACACTGTAGTGAACACACGCACACCGTGAACACACACCCAGAGCAGTGGCCAGCCATTTATGCTGTGGCACCCGGGGAGCAGTTGGGGGTTCTGTGCCTTGCTCAAGAGCTCCTCAGTCGTGGTATTGCCGGCCTGAGACTTGAACCCACAACCTTAGGGTTAGGAGTCAAACTCTCTAACCCTTAGGCCACGACTTTCCCATATATATATATATATATATATATATATATATATATATATATATATATATATATATATATATATATATATATATACAATAGAAAATTTTGAGTTGGAGAGCTCTGAAATTTTTTTTACAGTGTATGTGTATATATATATAATATATATATATATATATATATATATATATATATATATATATATATATATATATATATATGTATCACTATATATATATATATATGTATCACTATATATATATATGTATCACTGATCACATCTACATTTTTCTATAGGCCTAACTGAATTTGTGTGAATTACTGATCACATCTAAATGTTTCAATTGGCCAAATTGAATTTGTGTGAATTGAATTTTACAAATTTAATTAGGTCAGTTGAAAAATTTAGATAAAATATATTGAGTTGGAGAGGTTTTAAATTTTTTTTACACTATATATATAAATCCATCACATCTTCTGTGGAAGTCAGCAGAGAATCGATTGTGAGGACACAGAGCCTCTTCATGGGTGGTATCGATCTGCTCAACTTCTTAACAAAAACAAGTCCAGCTTTTGGTCCAGACACTGGTTCTAGTATTTCCTGCCCCAGAATTATATTTGGAGTGGTCAATGCTTGCCTATTATTAATAAAAGACTGCAAAGCCTTGGAAAAGCAAAGACTGAAAGGGGGAGACACAGTGAGGCACAGCTGACAGCCTCATCCAGATCAATGCTCCAATCTATCATGGTAGAGAGGTCATTAGGTCCTAATATAAAAGATGCCCATTTGATTTGATTCACATATGACTATGTGATATATTAAAGGAAAAAAGAGAAAGAAAAAATGTCTTTGCTTTTTTACAGTTGGGTAACAAAATTCAAACATGTGAAACAACTTATGTTTTTTTGCACACATTTTATTTAGTCAATATTAAAAAAAGACAAACAAACATTAGCATTAGGTTACACATATTACTTTATGTTAGAAGAAAATAAAACAGAATGTGAGAAGGAAGGAACTGATAGTCAACATTTGAAGTGGATCAAAAAAAGTTCATCAAAGTTGTCCTAAGACAAGAAACACATTTTGATTTTAGGTTTTAGGACAAAGGTTTTGATCCACTTCAAATGTTAGTGTACATATTATGATGAAATGTTTTTAAAACCAACAAAAATGCATTAGAAAAATCAATATTAGTCTTTTGAGGGTTGTCCTTGACCTTTCTTATGTCACACTGCTTTACTGGGCACAATGCTTTTTGGAGAAAATGTTTAATAATTTATACCACTGCAAATACAGTTCAGTGTGTGCTTCTCTTTGGTAGAACAGCTTTCTGAATAATGCTTTCCTGTTTTATATATACTGCGTATGTAGTCAGCTGTGTGTGTGTGTGTGTGTGTGTGTGTGTGTGTGTGTGTGTGTGCGTGCGCGCTCGTGCATGTTTACAATTGACTTTATCATTGATGAGAGTCTGCAAGTCAATAGAGCTTATTAAGAAAGCCAGACTCTCAGTCCTCGTTTAGATTGATTTGTGTTGCAGAAAGGGAGAAGGCTTGTGTGGAAGTAATGAGCAACAATAATAAACTATTACATAAAAACTGAGTCATTTGTTTCAGGAACATTTATGAAGATAACACTAAATGCCACATGCACAATCTCCCACTTTCATCAGTAACAACATTTACATGAACAACATGTTCATGAAAATGAGAACAGGAGCAAGATGATTTTTTCCCCCTCGGTAAACAAGGTAAAGAGTTGTATTATGTACCATTTGCACAAACATGCTTCTGTTTCATGAGACTGCCTCATTGATGTAATTTTATTTTTAATTTAAAAGTGCATCAGATTACTTAATTTGTTGACTATTTTAAAATCTTTTTTGTAACAATTAAAAAGTTGAAGTTGAAAAGTTTAATTGTAAGGTTTACATTTCATCTCGGTGTCAGTACATTTATGTTCACTTGGAGATTATAGGCATGTTTGAGATCAGGAATCAGAATTCTGTGTGTTTAATGAACAAGAAGCTGTCCCTGTGCATGACAGGAAAACATGTCATCTGTAAGTGTTTGTGGTTTGTAAATCAGCTTATCTTCTTCTGCATCCATTCTCAGTGTTTCTGAGCAGCGTTTCAGTAAACAAAGTATTACCTTTAAAAGTAATACCTTTAAAATAAAGTTCAAAATTTGGCATCATGTGTATGTTGCTCACGAGTTCTTATGTATCTTATTCTAAAATGTCATTTGCTTCCAGTTTGGTCAATGCTAAAAACAGAACATAAAAATTCTGCTTAAGTTAAGTCTTTATGGTTAAATAGCTTAAATTATACAAGGCAGCAAATGTACGGCTAGCAAAAGGAAATGAACTAAGGCAACCACAAATGTTCCATGGTAAACCACCTTCAACGTGATTGGTGTGACACCAGAGCAGTCATCTTGAGTTGTAAAATATATACATATAATCAGTCCCTGAATTCCCAGGGAATTGAACCCATGATCTTAACATGGATAGTGCCATGTTCTACTGTTTGAGCTGCAGGAATGCTAGATTTCTAACATTTTTCTTAGAACACCCCCCACCCCACCCCACCCACCTTTTGCTGTAATATGGTTGTTGATAGAATGAAAAGTCTGCTGTGAGTCTACTGTGGACTAAGTAACTCTGTGCCAAAAATCTAAACACTAACAGAGCAAAGAATGTTATATATTGTGACTAGGATTTTGAGCCAATGAAACAATTACTTAAATGGATTTAATTTAGAAATAATTTCCTGTATATATTTAAACATGTATCCTAGTGCTCTTAGAAGAGATCGGATTATTCTTGCTAGTTTTCCAAAAACAAACCAGACATTATTTTATTATTAGTATTATTATTATTATTGGCCTATTTAAATGCATATGTCTTAATATATCATATATCTTAATAATGCATTCTATTTAGCCAGGAGAAACAAATATTATCTGTCATCAGTTGCCAGTTAATATGCAAACATTATTTTTCACCAAAGTGCTTTGTGTTTTAAGACGAAGGTGGCCATTAACAGAAAGTTTCTACTTAAAGCAAGCCCCTCCTTAACTGTTCTTTACAGAGTCAACACACACAAAGATACAAAAAGAGTTCCCAGACATAAACTAATCTCATTTTAGGTAAGATATTTTATAAATTGATATCAATGTTCTTTTTTTGTATTATGTGTTTACTGAATATACAATTTTTGATACAGCCATTTATTTATTATTATTATTTTTTTTTTTTTTTAGACAAAATATCTTTTTAGTGTAAGTTGTTGCTCATTTATTGTGTGGTGCTAAAAACTCATTTTAAATGTTTTTTAATTTGTTAGAACATTAGGCTGGACAAAGGTATCTTAGCAAATTAGTTCAGTTGGAACAGTAAAAGATTAAAAAAAATATTTGTTTAAGGGTAAATTCCTTATGCTATGCAATGAACTGTAATAAATCTAATATAGGACATTTAATGTAATTTAATAGTAAAATACTGTTCAATTTATGTAAGTGAAAATGACCAAGTCATTCTATAATTTACAGACTGTTGAAAGACTTTTAAATTAAAATAAATTGACATTTGCAGAACTGCCTGTGACACTTCACATTTGGTGTATTTACATTGAAATTACTATATTTCCTATTAGTTCTTCTTACATATTATGTTACATCTCATGTTGTTAAATTAACGTTTATCACATTTTTTTAATTGTGTCATCTGTTACCATACTATTTGTTAGTATTTACCTCAGCTTTTGGAAAATCTACTTGTGATGAGCTTTGATTCTTCATGTGGCTTTCTCATTACCTTCTCTGTCTTTGTTGGTTGCCAGTTTATTGCAAAGATATGAAATCAGATATGAAATCAGTGGGCTGTTATTTGTCTGTGTATTCATGTATTTATTTATTTTCACAGTGTCTGATTAACAGAGATATTTTTGTCCTCTTAAACTAGTTATAATTTCTCCTTTATGCAAAGACCTTTGTTTACATTTCTTATTGAACTTGTACAATATAAACATGCTTATTGCAGAAATCCAAAACTTTTCTAAGAATGGAAAGCAGTAAGGTCGTCTCAACTGACAAACCTACAGTTTTCATTGAAGTAAATCCAAAGGTGATACAAGATACTGTTATTTTTTTTGATGGTCATGAGGCCGGAGGAAAAAATCACACTACGGTTCTTAAAGGATTTCTCAAAGCACAACCAAAGGCACTGGGGGTAATGCATTTAATGATGAATTATAAATTATGGTTTTGGGAATGTTCTGAGTATCTAATTTCTTCTAGATCACTGTATCCAAAAACACATTTTATGCCATCATGAATAAAATACCTGACCTATGTGTGCCCTCTAGACTGTCCAGATAATGATTGGAGCGATGGTCTTCATACTTGGTATTGTTCTTACCTCCAGTATCTACAATTATACTGCAATTCTTGAGTATAGTGGCATAAACTACTGGGGGTCCTTTATTGTAAGTTTTATTTAATGGTTTTGCTTTATTGCTTCTCATTTTAATTTTCAGAATGACCTTTAAATGTCCCTTGTTTGTTTTTCTCAGTACATCAGTGCTGGCTGTTTGTCTGTGGCTGCGCAGAATAAACATCATCCATGTGTGGTATGTACATAACCCGACTGGTTCGGCACATTATAACACATTGTTTTTAATGTATTTTCCCACTAGTATTAGTTATAACTGTGCACTTTAAATCACCTCAGGCTGTCATAAATGTAGAATTTCAGATATGATCTATTAGCAAAGACTGGTTGTCTCATTGTACTGTAGCTCGTAAAGCTTCTGCTGATAAAAGTCCAAAAAAAACTGGACCAATGATCAAGATTGCAACTAAATTTGCATCAACTAAATGAAAGGCTTGGGATAGTTTTTGCTTTAACATCTGTAACCCAGTGTTTGGCCCAATGTATATCTAACTTTCATATGTTTTTCCAATATTTGTCTACTCCAAATGAGCTGTTTTTAAATCTCCAACATATCACTATGTAGATTAGAATCTTTCAAATTTACTTCAGAATTATTATCATGACATACAGTAGAAGAAAATGGGAAAAGATGTTATACAACCCACCCCCAAGACTTTTTTAAGTAGGTCTTCCCTACTTAAAAGTAATTGTAAGTTTCAAGTCTTTTCAATGATCTGTTCTTTGAGTATTAAAAAAATACTCCTAGTGCTCTGAAACTAGTACATTCTGTTCCTACAGGTGAAAGCATCTCTTGGAATAAATGTGTTCAGTGCCATAACTGCAGGGATGGCCATTCATCTGATGGGCATACAGTTAGCATTGATATCAATGGATAATCCAAGTTTATATGTTGAGGTATTATATTCACAATGTGCAATATTTTGTATTCATGTTTAATTGTGCATTGATTTGTGTTTAGTTTTTTAATAGCTGTTATTTACTTAAAGGTACAGTTGAAAATTCTGTCATTATTTACTTGTATATGACTCTTAGCCTGCATGCGTAGAACACAAAACTGTACTGGTCACTCTGTAACATACAATCACATTGACTGGGGACAAGACATTTGAAGTGATCACAAAAGTAGTCCATATGATATGTGTACTATATTCCAGGCCATAAGATAACTTTGTGTGAGAAACAGGCTGAGAAAGTCATTATTTACTGACAATTATTAATATGAATATTTTCTGTTCAAAAATCGAACGTATCCTGTTTCTCAATTTTTAAGATCTGATCCCATTGCAGGAAAAGGCTCAATAGCAGATTTTGAAGTAAATAAAAACATGCATATCAGTCTGTTCCTCACACAAATATATATATTCTGATTGTTGAGATACTCTCAATGATTCCTGGTTTAATATATTTTTTGTTCAATTTTTGTAGTATTTTACTATGAGGGTCACTGGAATATTGCTGGTGTTCACCATTCCTCAGTTCATCATCTCCATCTATATCTCAGCACTTGGCTGCAAAGCCGCCTGCAACAAAGACTCCACAGTGGTCAATGTGCACTGAACTAGGTAAAGGATTTAGTTGAGATGACGCTATTATTGCTATAACGAGCTTGGCAATCAGTTTTATCACAACAATCAATAATTATTTGTGTCAATGTTTTTAGAGAACGATACAGCTCCACTGAACAAGCAGATTGATAAAACTAGCAGAATGTAAAGGAAATATAAAATGGCCTGAATGTTTCATGGTAAACTGCTTTTAACCTTAGTGCATAAATTTCATATTGTATGAAATAGATGAACTACTGTATAAGTCAATCACAACATGCTTTATTGTTTTTTCTTTATAATTTATCAACTGTATAAACTTTATAAACTGTATGGTGTAAGGTTTTTATTAAAATTAAAACTAACAGAGCCTGAGTCTCTTGTGTACTAATATATCTTGTCTGTTACTTCCAAGGAACACTTGAGTCACATCATACAGTCCAAAAGCTGGGAATTAATGTCTCAAATTGTTGCTCCTGATTTGTAAATTATATACTATATCAGTATAGTGTTACAGGCATGAATTATTTTGAATATTTTGTTATATATTGAAATGTTTACTTAAATATCAGGTGATATTTCAGTTTGTTGAGTTTTGAACATTTAATTTAAAGTTGGTTCCTTCTGGATTTGATTAAAAAGTAATTTAAAGCCTTACTCCATCATTTACTGATAAATGAGTCCCCAACTACAGGATTACTGGGTATGTTTGAATGTAATCATAGATATTTTTTGTTCTCAGATGACCATAATTTATGGTACCTTGAAGTTTTTAATCTATATGTAAAGCCCTTTGAATTTTATGAGGAAGGGCATAAACATAATCCTTAAAAGTATGATGCACGATCATATGACATATGCTCCACCTTAGCGGTTCTTCACAGTTCACACACATAAAGATACACCAGAAGAGCGATCAGACATCCACATCAGCACACCTCATTTAATTTCAGGTGAAATACTCTTAATTTATTAGTTGCTCATGTAACACTTATTATTATTTTAATTATAAAGTATATCTTTATATAGACACTTTGATATACATCAATTACAAATTACCATCATCTTTTGACTCTTTATTATCTTTCATACCAGCAATAGTTTTAGTGTAATTTGTTGCTCATTTAAGTTGTTTTGTGACTAAGGTTTTTTTATTTTTTTTGGATCCTTGTCAAAGTTTCTCTATACTTTTATCTTAAGTGTTTAATCAAGGTATTATATGAGCATACATTACAGTGATAACATTTTTAGATGTGCATTTTCTACCTTTACTTTTTTATGACAGTGTAATCTAAAAAATTTTCTTGTTTTACAAACAGTTTTATATCAATCAAGACAATGCTGTAAATATAAATGCAGATGTACTGTTTATGAAAAGCAGACAAAAGCAGCCTTAAATGATTTGTGTATTTTAATGCTTAATGCTTAAATGAATAATTTACCCCAAAATGACTTACCTTCATGTTGTTCCAAAGGTGTATAAATTTCTTTCTTCTGTGGAACATAAAAGAAGATTTTTGAAGAATGTTGGTAACAAAACAGTAGCTGGTAACCATTGATTTTCCTTTTTTTTTTCTTTTTCTTTTTTTCAGTATACTGTTAAAGGTTTAATTACCATCATTCTTCAAGTAATTCTTCTTTTGTGGGTAACAGATGAAAGAAAACCATACAGTTTTGGAACAACTTGAGAGTGAGTAGTTAATGACAGAATTTGAATTTTTGGTGAACTTTCCTTTTAATTGCAGGTGAAAACTTTGCCAAGAATGGAAAGCAGCAAGTTCATGTCAAATGACAAAGCTACAGTTATCATTCAAGTAAATCCACAGGTGAAACAAAATAATGTTATTTGTGATGACGAGCAGCAGGCCAGAGGAGCATATCAAGATACTGCTCTAAAAGGATTTTTCAAAGCACAACCAAAGGCACTAGGGGTAATGATGAATTAGAATTATACATTAAAAAATACATTTTGGGAATAGTGTCATATTGTCTTGTGTGATAAAATGAACAGAAAATAAAACTGTGTTGTCATATGTCATATTCTGATTGCTTTAAGACTGTAGTGCATAAAACATTACTGTAGCTTTTCCTTTAAACATAAAGATAATAAATAAATAAATAAACATTTAACCCCTATCTGCCCTGTCTAGACTGTCCAGATAATGACTGGAGTGGTGATTTTCTTGTTTGGTATTGTAAACACCGCTATCAGTACCTTTCTGCCAATTTTAATTTTTAGTGGCATCACCTACTGGGGATCCCTTATTGTGAGTTTCTTTTTCACTGCTTTGCTATCTAGCTTCTTATTCTAATTCCCAGAATGAACTTTAACATGTCCTGTGTATCTTTCTCAGTACATCATTGCTGGCTCTCTGTCTGTTGCCGCGCAGAATAAACTTCATCTGTGTGTGGTATGTATATATAATGTGCTGAAAAGTAGGGTAAAATGACTTTGTGATTTTATTCTCAAACTCTTAAAAATCAAATAGCAACAAAATCAACACAATTTTTCTATATATAGCTGTCGCTGCCTTAATATTTACATAATTTTGAATGAAAACTATAACAAGAACAACTGCTTTTTATGTAACTTGTATTTACATGAGAACTATATTTAAAAAAAACAAACATTTTTTTTGATCAGCATATATTTTGGGATGAGTAATAAAAACAAACAAACAAGTAAACAAACTAAATTCTTAAGGGAGATTTAAGCCACCCTAATACATTTGCGTAAACAGAATAAAATGCAACCACAAAACTTTCCATGATGAACTCTCTTTTACCACAGTAGTCTGAAACACTAGACCCTTTTACCACTAAAAGGATGTGGACTAACATTTTCAGTTTGCATAGTTAAAAACTTTTGAAACCGTTTTACATGTGTACACCATTATTATAACTATGTCACCTTTTAAGCATTAAACTTTCTTCCTGTAGGTGAAAGCCTCTCTTGGAATGAATGTGATCAGTGCCATAACTGCAGCGACTGCCATTACTATAATGGGCATAGAAATACTTTTTTTTTTAATGCCGTATCAAAGCTCTATTTCAGTACGCCTACTAAATGTACAATTTGCAATACTATATTAATATGATCTGTTTAATTTTGTTTTTAGTTTTTAATTGCTGTTTTATTTGGTTAAATGAATAGTTCAATCCAAAATGACAATTGTGTCACCATTTACCAATTTTACTATTAGAGATTGTGCTGGTCACTCTTTTCCATACGATTATAATGACTGTGGACTGGAAATTTCATGCTTCAAAATGACATAAAAGCCATATGATGCTTCCTAGTAATGTAATAATATTGAGAAATTCACTCAGTATAATTGCTGAGATATTATTAGTTAAACTGTTTTCATAACGGCATGTTGAATTTCCTTTTCTTTTTTTTTTTTTTTTTTTTTTTTTTTTTTTTTTTTTTTTTTTTTTTTTAGAGATATTTTTTTTTTTTTTTTTTTTTTTTTTTTTTGTTATAAATCCTTCAGTTTATCATCTCCATCTTTATCTCAGGATTTGCCTGCAAAGCCACCTCCAACACCGACTCTACAGTGGTCAATGTGGCACTAAACCAGATAAATGATTTTTAGTGTTGTGATGGTAATGTTATTACTATAATTATATAATTAATGGCAGTAAGGTTTATCCATGCATGTATTTTAATTTACATTACACAAGCTACAACCACAATGGTAAGCTAGCAAAATGAAGAGGAATTATAAAGTGACCATAATAGGGTCCAATGTAAACTGTATTTTAATACATAATATAGTAATACTAATATAATATTAGTCTACTACTATAAAATAATAGTCTTCAATAGTTAAGTTCAATTTTCAATAAACTATCTTTAAACTTGTATTGTTGAAATGTAGTTATGCTACATATAACATAACTTATTTACCCCTAATTAAAAAACAACAGCATACTTTATTGTAAACTACAGCCTTTTTCATTTAACTAGACTGGTGAAGAGTGTGACATTGGGTTTTTCCTGGTTATTCCTCACATATAGCCTATAAAAACAGTTGTTATGGTGTGTGCAACTTACTAGTCAAGTCAAGTCACCTTTATATAACACGTTATACAATACAGATTGTGTCAAAGCAGCTTTACAGTGTCAAACAGGAAAATAGTTTGTCAGTTATGCAAGAGGACAATAGAAAAGAGTCATTTTTTCAGTTAAAGTCAATCCATTGATGATTCAGTGATGTCATCATCCAGTTTAGCTATCTTCCAATAGTGTCTATAGTCAAACACCCCCGCCCCCAACCGCTGGTAATAATAACAAAATTAAAACTGAAAATGAGTCTGAATCTCTTGTTTACTAACATATTGTGTCTGTTACTTTCCAGGGATACTGAGTCATGATGAGGAGATCCTACTGTCCAAAAGTTGCAAGGAACTAATAACTCATACGGTTGCTTCTGATAATTCAAGCCAGTTTTTTTTAATTTATCATCGTCATCATCATCATCATCATTATTCTGTTCTATTCTATTCTATTCTATTCTATTCTATTCTATTCTATTCTATTCTATTGTTTGGTATTGCT
Source organism: Cyprinus carpio (assembly GCF_018340385.1). Classification (NCBI taxonomy): domain Eukaryota; kingdom Metazoa; phylum Chordata; class Actinopteri; order Cypriniformes; family Cyprinidae; genus Cyprinus; species Cyprinus carpio. Next base: position 9,908,077 of record NC_056601.1, read on the forward strand.
TATTTAGGAGTCACACTCATGTTGTTTGTGGTCAAAACAGACCGGAAACCATATAGCTGTATAAAAAAAATTTAATTTTTATGAAATGAATGTACTATATTTCATTTCAGTGATGTGTTTTTCTTTATTCTTTGGTATTTTGAAGGGATTTCATGTTATTAAACAATATTCACAATTGATTTTTTGTTTTCAATTCATGCAGTATTTAAGTTAAAGTTTAGCAAAAGTCATTAAAATCCACTGAATGAGGCAGGTTAGCGACACTGGGGGAAAAACATCTGTGAGAGGAAAACATCTGTAATACCTTGGCGTATCCATTAGATGTATGTACAGTTCTATATATAAAAAGCAGGGTTGCATATTCCCTAGTTACTGAGAACAGTGTTATCAGACATAATTATTTATTTTTATTAGGGTTAGGGTTCTCCAGGTCCTTCAGAAACTGAGAGTTTTACCTATACCTCAATGCAGAGAAAAATCAGTTATATCAGTCCAAAATCCTGTTTCTCATCTACAACATCAGTCAACATGGCATCTTCATGGACGAGAGGAAGGTGGATGCCATCCCCAACTGGCCAACTCCCACCACAGTGAAAGAACCCTAACTCTTCCAGGGATTTGCTAACTTTGATCGCTGTTTCATCTTTAATTTCAGTTCCATCACCAGTCCACTACCCTATCTGCTCCGTGGAAAGCCCAAGTCTCAGTCCTGGTCTTCTGCAGCCACAGAGGCTTTTGAGAAGCTGAAGAAGGCCTTTAGCACAGCACCGCTCTGTCCATTCTGACTCTGACAATCCCTTCACCGCTGAAATGGATGTCTTCACCACAAGCATTGGAGTGGTGCTCTCTCTTTACTCAGTTTAATTTCCAAATCTCCTATCGTCCAGGTTCCAAACCTGATGCTGCAGGTTTCTCTGGGCAAGAGCACATCTCAGATAGTCAAAAAGACAGTGGAAATGTGTGCTGTGGTCAAATGAGTCCACATTTCAACTTGTTTCTGGGAAAAATGGATGTTGAGTTTTCAGTCCCAAAGACCAAAGGGACCATCCAGACATTCAGAAGCATTGTACAGAGACATATACTGCTATCAAGATGACGTGTTTCATGGGAAGTCCATGGTTATTAGATCAAGACAATGGCAGGGCTCATTCTGCACATGCTAAAACAGCGTGGTTTGACTGAATGTGCTAAGACTGGCCTCATGAAAAGGAGAGACAGATGATGACGATCATAGACTGCTAAGCATCTGAAGTCTTGTATTAAGTGAGATTGGACAAAAAAATTGCTTGCAAAACTTTAACAGTTGGTATCCTCAATTGCTAAACAATTAAACATTGTAATTAAAAAGAAAAGGAAAATTGATGTGACACAGTGTTAAACATGTCTCTGTCCTAACGTTTTTGGAGTGTTTTGCAGCCATCAAAATTTGTATATATTTACAAAATAAAATTAAGTTGGCCAGTGAAAACTTTATATATGGGAATGTTAATTTAATTAAATTTTTTCAAGGGGATTCTTGGAATATTGCTGACATTCTGCAGTTCATCATCCCCATCTTTAGCTCAGCATGTGCCTGCAAATCCACCAGAAACTCAAACTCACAATGGTCAATGTGGCACTGATTTGGTAAATGATTTAGTCAGTTTTATCTCAAAAACTATGCATAGCAATATGCACTTACCAGATCACTTACTAAGCACTTAGTCAACATTGTTTAATGTTGAGCAGGGCTCTAACTTTGAAGCTTCAGAAGGACTTGTGAAGATTTGTGAGTATTTTATAATTATTGGAAAAATGACCTGCAAAGTTTGGTTATAACCCTGATCAAACAAAATAAGCAAGCCCTTTGGGATTTTAAAAAAAATGACAGGCAAAGGTGAGTTGATCATGTTTGGAGCTAAACTATGCAGGATCATAGACCGTAAGGGCCTGAGTTGAGAACTACTATATGTCAACTTTATGTTGATGTTATGGTCGCACTTTATTTTACAGCCCTGTTGCATATGTAAATACTATGTATTTGGTTATAGTAATTACAATAATTGAGTAATAACTAGGTACTAGCCCTGAATGTACACTAAACATAACCCTAACCAGGCACATGCAGAGAGCTCAAGCCCCTGCCCTTTTCCCAAAATGAACCAAAAGTGCCCCTCTTTCAGCAGTTATCAAAAATAATATTGTGGCTCGACTGGCTCAAAACCTGTTTATTTCTATTATATCTGTCAATCAGAGACATCGCATTGCGTGCTTCTTAAACAAGCTTAAATTTCATTGGACAATGTGAAGTGGAACAGTATGAATACTATGTAGCCACTGTCTGAATTTTTTTTTTTTCTTGAAATTGCTAAAGTAGAAGTCACATTGATTGTAAGGAACGTTTAATTTACTCCTTACATACTGACATATACCATTTACCATTGGTTAAATGAAGCCCAAGTGCCACCAACAGGCCTATTATGTGAAGTGTATGCAGTTCAAGTTCAAGAACACACAAAGGTCTTAATTTTTTATAAATATGCATATTTATAAAAAATAAAGACCTTTGTGTGTACTTATACTTTCTTAAGAACACTATAAGTACAGGGTCGCCATGATTTTGCCAAGTAAGACATGTTCCTGGATCAACATCTTTTGATGATCCTGGATCAACATTATTGTCCAAAAATATAGACTTAACCCAGTCCCTACCCTTAAACCTAACCCTACCCATAATTTATTCCTAAAATCAGTGGGAAAGGATAGCTGATATACAAGGGTGTAGATGCACCTAACCCTGATTTTAAGCCTGAAACAGATATTTCCTGAAAAGTTTTATCTCTATTCTGATTGGTTGATTGGAATGTTGTTCCAGGATCAACAAGGATGTTGATCCAGGAACATGTTGTACCTGTTGAAATCATGCTTACCATAAGTACAGGTATGTGCACATACTGTAAAGTAAAGTGCAACCAACATTATATATATACAAAATATTACATATATACAAAAATATATTTGTGAAAACATTTGATAAAACTGGTTCACAAGTATAGCAAAACATGTATGCACACAGAAAAACAAACACAATGCAGTATGTTTCTTCTATTAAGGTATAGTCCAGTGTTCAGAAATAAACTGTGAAATAAAATGATATTCTGTGTTGATAACCAGATTAACGGTTATTTATATATTTTTTTAACAACATTTAGACCAGAAGGGACTAACTGCCCATGCTAACCAGCCAAATGAGGTTTCTCAAAATGTATTGATATTTGAATGTTATACAATAACCTTGCAAAGTCACAGAAACGTGTATACTTCAGTGAAAAATCTCAGCATTACATACCCCTTTTTATAAGTGATGATCTCCTACTTTCATCAGGAACATCATGTACATGAACAGCATTTTTTAAATTAAGTCAGTGAACAAGGCAAAAACATTTGTGTTATCTAAAATGTGCCATCTGGGGGCAGTAGCTCTAACCCTGTGCTTTAATATGTCACACACACACACACACACACACAGACAGACAGTTCATGAATTATCTCCATCAGCTAAATGGCTTTGATATGGCTTAGCATGTTGCTCAAGTCTTAGGCTTATTCTGAAAGACATAATAATTTGGGCAATACTGAAAACTAGAAAGGAAGATTTTATTGATGTGGGTTTACAGATATTTCACATTACCCAAAACAGCAAAGGTACAGCTAGCAGATTGAAAAGGAAATGTCAGACAACTACAAATGTTCAATGATAAATCGTATTCAACCTGACTGGTGGTCATGTCTGCTGCATGTTTACATCAAAGATTTTAAAAATTAGGGGACTGAACCTATAACCTTAACATGGATAGTGCCATATCTTTATATGGCCTGTGGCTGTTGTAATAATTGTTGCACTGTTGTTTAGTGCTAAAATCACTACAGCAGGGCCCAGTCAGTTGAGCAAAAGTTTTTTTCATTGAAAACTCTGCTCCTGCTTGCACTGGCCTCCATCAAGAGGGTAGGGGACCTCACACATTTTCGGTCGACGAGTTTGGGCCGGGCTGACTCCCAGGTAATCCTGAGGCCCCGGCCCGGCTATGTCCCCCAGGTTCCCACTACACCCTTCAAAGACCAAGTGCTGAACCTGTAAGCGCTGCCCCTGGAGGACGCAGACCCAGCCCTGGCTTTGCTCTGTCCCGTCCGAGCATTGAGATGACACGTAGACTGGACACAAAGCTTCAGGACCTCAGACCAGCTCTTTGTCTGTTACGGAGGCCGGCAGAAGGCAAATGCCATCTATAAGCAGAGGATGGCCCATTGGATTGTGGATGTCATAACCCTGGCTTATCTGGCACAGGGTGTGCCCTGCCCTTTCAGGTTGCGGGCCCACTCAACTAGAAGTGTTGCATCCTCCTGGGTGCTGGCTTGTGGCACCTCGCTGACAGATATTTGTAGAGCTGGGTGACCCCTAACACGTTCGCTAGGTTCTATAGCCTTCGTGTAGAGCCGGTATCCTCCTGTGTTCTCACCTCAAACGGGTAGTGGCACCGAGAGGCCCCGGTTAGTGTCGGCTTGCTAAAACTGCTCCAGAGTGTCCGTACGGTAGACCCTGATGAGTTCCTCCATCACCATAGGCAGCTGGATGCGGAGGAACGTCCGGCGCCAGGCCTTCATGATGAATCCGTGAGAACCGTGGAAGGCTGGGTTCCATATTGAGACCTAAGTGGTACTCGTATGCGTGTAGTCTACGGTATAGCCTTAGAGCCCGTGTTTCCCCGGCAGACTTCTGCCTTTCCAAGTGGGTTTGAATCACCTCAAATTTCTCCATATCCACCTAAACGGATGCTATATGTGTATTTGCTTCCGAAACTCCTTCGGGAAGGATGGGGCTTATGCAGCATCCCTGTTTCAAGCGGAAAGGGTATGTTTTCCCAGTGTTACCCAATCTCACCCAGTGAGGTAGTGCTTTGACAATGCTGAGTGGAACTTCTTGTTTCGAGCCCCGGCCTACACCTAATAGGGGTGCAGGCGGGTCGCACAGGGCACTGGAAGGGGCAGCACCCATGGCGCTTTGGTAGGGATCCCAATTAGTCGGTTAACGACGTGACGTCGAGAGTGACCGACTGAAAGGGAACGTCTCGGTTACGTATGGTAACCCTCGTTCCCTGAAGGAGGCAAGGGAGATGTCACATCCCATCGCCACGGTTGCTGTACCATCGCTGAGCCGCCATACCCTTTCCGCTTGGAACAGCGGAAAGGGTATGGCGGCTCAGCGATGGTATGTTTTCCCAGTGTTACCCAATCTCACCCAGTGAGGTAGTGCTTTGACAATGGTGAGTGGAACTTCTTGTTCCGAGCTTCTTGTTCCGAGTGACCGACTGAAAGGGAACGTCTCGGTTATGTATGGTAACCCTCGTTCCCTGAAGGAGGCAAGGGAGATGTCACATCCCATCGCCACGGTTGCTGTACCATCGCTGAGCTGCCGGGTCTCCGGCTCGGCTCCTCAGCGAAAACCTGGTATGAATTGCACCTGCTCCTTTATTATATTCATGCTGTGATCTGCGGCAGTTGGATGCAATAATTGCATCCCAATGTGCATTGGCTCGTTTAGTTTACACTCGAAGTAGATTGGTCAATCAAAGCGATATCCCAATTCGTCGGTCACCGACGTGACGTCTCTGCTCCCTCCTTCAGGGAACGAGGGTTACCATACGTAACCGAGACTTTTTTTTTCAGCTACTTAAACACAGAATCTTTACTTGTCACACAATTTCTGTAACCTGACACTCAAACACCACACACCAAATCTGCAATACCATACACTAATTCTCGGCCTTTGACTCAGTTTTCAATTTCATAACACACTTTTTGCAAAGCACAACACACAATTCTCTATGTGACACAAAAATCTAACAGGAATTACTATTATGGCAAAGGGGTTTGCAATTGTTTGCTTTTGAGATGTGTTTGTGATATTTTGAATGCAGTGCTTGATTTTGTGAGAGGGATTTTGTGAGGCATTTTGCATTTTGTGTGTGCAATTCTTGGATTTGTGTGTAAAGTTTTCAAAAAAAGAGGCAAAGTTTTGAAATGTAAGCAGTTGAAAAAAAAAAACTGTAAAAGTGCCGATGATGAGTCTACTGCGGACTACATAGCTCTTTGTGCCTAAAATGAAATAATTATAAATAATTAGAATGTTTGTGTTTTGAACATAGACACGTGAGCTGGTGTTCTTTGAAAGGTTCTGATTATTCAGTTTTAGTTTGATTTTTTCTGTCCCAAAATGACTGAATTTGCTGTGGCTTTTCTCATAAACTGCACTGATATTTTAGCATCTTTTGTGTAGTTTTGCAGTGAAAACCCACTAATAATCATTATGTATAAGGTATGTAATCAGTGATAGCAAAGGTACCTCTAAAAAGTTGCCTCTAAATATTTTTTTGCATAATTAATGAAATCAGTGATGTTCCAGTGGCCCCCTGGCAAAAGCCCTTGGTGACACCGAGCATTGAAATATTTTTAATTCTGCTTTGCTGAGTATGGTGTGATGGTGTGAGACACATAAGCCAGCACACTGTCACTGATAACATGCAGCACAATTTAAACATTTTAAATGAAAATAAATTTTAAATTATTAATAGTTATTATTAAAATTTTATTATTGTCTATTGTTATTAAATTGTTTTTGCATTTTTATAATAATTATAGCCTATGCTTAGTTTTTTTCTATATGTAAGATGCACCTTCCTGTTTTAAGAGGAAGATGGCAATCAAAAGAAACTTTGTAGCCCCACCTTCTTCACAGAGTCTACACACACAAAAATACATCGAAAGAGCTACCAGACCTCAACAAATCTCATTCCAGGTAATATATATATATATGTGTGTATATATTTTTTTGCATCAATAATTATTTTAGTGTTGCTCTTTATAAGTTTTGCTTTGTACTTAAAATTCCATTAGACAATCAAATGAATATATCTATATGAATCTGAATGGCATTGTTTTCAGACAAAACTTCTGGAAGAATGGAAACCAGCAAGGTCATATCTACAGACAAAGCTACAGTTTTCATACAAGTAAATCCACATGAGGTGAAAGACAGTGTTAATATGCTGTGGTGGTCTGATTGCTGTTAGACTGTAACACATAAAACATCATTAAACTGTAGCTTTTTTTGTGTGTGTGAAATACAAGAACACACGGCCAATGAAAACAATCACAAGCCATGTGCTCACAACAAGAGACCAAACATGGAGCATGGGTATCTCGATCTCAATGTAAACTGAACCAGACAGTTGTGTCAGGATGCTGACACCTTGCCCCAAACACACAAGAAAATACATCACATGTTTTAATGATTTTTTATTTTTTATTTTTTTACAATGTTTTCTGCTCCAATATTCAAGAAAAATAAATACTTTTTCAATCACCATTTTAGGACCAGTAAAAAAAAGAAAAAAAGGGGGCTTTTAACCAACTCCACTGATGCATTTAAGTGGAATAAAAGTCAACCGCAATACTTTCCAATGTAAACTCTCTTTTACCACAGTGGTGTCAGCTTCCTTAGAAAATTGAGAAAAGTTTTTTTTTTTTTTTTTTTTTTTTTTGTATGTATGTATGTCGCGTGTTACAGGAACTGAACAGAAAAATCAAAAGTATTTGTGTATATTATAGAATTATTTGGAATGGCCATACTTCTATTTCATGTTTGACATGGACCAAAGATTGCATTTGTTAACCAAGATGAGTAGGTCTTGGGGCCGGTTGTACAAACTTAGTTATTATGTTAAGACTGTTTCTTAAGAACTAGTCTGATGAACTACAGTAGCAGTTATTCAAAGGGCAATCAATCATACTTTTTGGATTCAAATTAAACCAATCTACATTTTTATGTAACTGACTTGAAAAAGTTCTGTTAAAGGAAAAAAAATTAGTTGACTTAATTGTAAGACTAGTCTAAGCATTTTATGGAACCACACACTGGGGTTGTATGTTTAGTCTTAGTTTTACACTTTACTTTGGGATCAGTACATTTTTACTGATGTCGTGTCTGGAGTCAGAAAGTAAATGTTACTGTCAGTTCAAACCAGGTTTCAAGAAGCTTTTCCTGTGCATGACAAGAAAACACATCAATGGTAAGCATTTGTGGTCTCTGCATCTGTCTCAGTATCTTCAAAGCCACCTGCCTCTAGTGATGAGTGTTTCACTAAACAAAAGAAATGGTTTTTGTAGTGGTGCTGTGACAACGAGAACTAGTCAGATGATGCTATTTCTATAAGGTGTAGTTATCTACATATCTACATGCAGTATGCTCATAGCAACCTAAAAATCTGGATTGCAAAAGTACTGTAGGCTACATTGCTACCATCTGCTCATTTCAGCAATCTCTCCACATGGTTGACTACAGTAAAGGTACAACTAGAAAAATAGAATGGAAACCAAAAACCACACCAAAGCCACAGGCACAACTGCCTGGAACCAGTTTGCTGTTAAACTAGGACATTCTGCTGTAGTTGTATAGCTAAATAACACATCCTTATTTATTATTATATTAAATTATTAGATCTACATTATTACTATTCTTTTCCAGAGCAACTCACATTGCATAAAAAAGGTAATAATTGTTGCATTATCACACATTTTATCAATTAAGCCTAACCCAATTTGAAAAAAATTGCTTAGAGAAACAAATGAAACTACTTTTTGAAATATTATTTATTATTATTATTATTATTATTATTATCATCATTATTATTATTATAATGCAACAGTAGTGCTCCAGAGTGCCTCTCATTAATGTTATACTTTTCATGGTGATATTTCAGATTTGAATAATACTGTCTTTAGTTCAGCTGATTATTGATGAATTGAAATTTCATTTGATTTAAATATTTCTTTTGATGAACTGGAACTGAACTGACTGTCAACACTTAACTGACTTGAGCTGAATAACAACACAGTGTCTTTTTAGAGCTGTTTTACAGCAGAATTTAGATTTGCCTTATTTATTATGTTATTTTCCTGTTTAATATGAAGCTACTTTAAAACAATCTCTATGGTTTAAAGCACTTTACTTGACAAAGACACAAAAACTGCAAAAAAAAAGTGCCCGATGACAGAATTAATGTATTTGTTTTGAACACAGTCATGTGATGGTGCGTTCAATCACAGATATTTTCATCCTTAATCAATGTCTATATAGTTTATGGTGCTTTGTAGTTTTTTAAATCTGTATATAAAGCATCAACATAATCCTTTAAGTTCTAAAGCAATCTCATTTGACACAAGCTCCTCCTTAGCGGTTCTTCACAGTCCACACACACAAAGATACACCAGAAGAACGATCAGACATCCACATCAACTCAACTCATTTCACTTCAGGTAAAATATTTCATGTTAACATCTATGATGATTTTAATTATAAGGCCTATATTTGTATACACAATTTGACATAAATCAGTTAAAAATAACCATCATCGACTGATTTTGAGCAGCTCTGACTTCTTTCATACCAGTGATGCACATTTTTTATGCTTTGGTATTTAAAGGTTATAAAAAACAAACAAACAAATAAAAAAATCCAAATGTCAAAATCAAATGAAACTTACAATCATGCAAACTATTTATAAACGTTAAAAATTTTACATTCTGATCCTTCAGAGGACAGTAAAAGCATCACTGTCAAAATAAATATATACATTTAAATTCATCGAAATATTATGATATAGAGTGACAACATTTATAACTGCTTTAAATATAAATCAAGATACACATGAAAAACAGAGATTCTTTATTAATAAGCATCAAATTATTGTATTAGCTGTTGTTATTAAATAACTTTTAATGTGTAATTACAGGTAAAATCCAAAACATATCTTAGAATGGAAACCAGTGAGGCCATCTCAACTGACAAAGTGACAGTTGTCATTCAAATAAATCCACAGGAGGCAAAAGATGGTGTTGTTTTTGTTGATGGACAGCAGGCCAGAGGAGTATCTCACAATACAGCTCTTAAAGGATTTTTCAAAGCACAACCAAAGGCACTGGGGGTAATGCATTTAATGAATTATAATGATATGTATAGTTTTGGTAATATTCTTATCATTTAATTTCTTTTAGATCACTTTAAATGACAGTAGTCTTTTGTGTACTAAACACAGATAGCTTCTATTTTCGTGTCTCCAACCATTAATGTTATGCCATCATGAATAAAACACCTGACCTACTGTATATCTGCTCTATAGACTGTACAGATAATGATTGGAGTGATGGTCTTCTTACTTGGTATTGTACTCACCGCAAATTTCTACATATTTAGTACTATTTCTGTCGTTAGTGGCATCACCGTCTGGGGATCTTTCATTGTAAGTTTCATTTAATAGTTTAGCTTTAATTCCCTCTTAATTTGAATTTCCTGAATTAACTTTTACATGTCCTGTGTTTCTTTCTCAGTACATCAGTACTGGCTCTCTGTCTGTTGCGGCACAGAATAAACTTCATCCGTGTGTGGTATGTACACACAGTAAGCTGAAATCTGAGAGTGAGAGTAATTATTCACATTACTCAGTAATTGCAATTCAATTGAGCACCAGTCCAGACATGGTAATCTGTTAGCAGTAAAGCTCTCATTGCAGCTGTAGAAAGGTGGTAAAATATTCTTTGATCAAGATTTGTATCAGGTGTGAAACTGACCTTGCCTAAATTATCATAATCATCAGTTACTTGCATACTTGCATTACAATTAATTTAGTAAGGTAAATAATTTATATTGTGTGTATATACATATATATATATATATATATATATATATATACAAAAAAAAAAAATATATATATATATATTATTTGTAAAAAAAAATATTTTGATCACCATATATTAAACATTAGACATTAAACTCATTACAACAAGACGTTCATTATTTTACCACTATCTGATCAACATATCTGACTTGTTATTACTTTACAGAGTTTAGGTTGTTTTACAAGTGTGTGCCATCACAATTCCTATCACTTAAAAGCTTTTTTGCCCTATAGTTGAAAGCCTCTCTTGGAATGAATGTGATCAGTGCCATAACTGCAGGCATATCCATCATTCTGATGGGTGCAGACATAGGAATCACCACACAGGAGCGTCCAAATTGCCGCTATGGATATGACTGTTTAATTCCTCAGGTATTAAATGCACATTATTTTGCTTCAATTCACCCAAAAAAGATTCTGTTATTATTTACCTATACTGTATGTCATTAATCATTGAAAATCTTAATATTAACCCTATGTTGTTCCTTACATAAAGCTATTGGGTGATTTGAAAAGATTTGAAATATAGTACACAAGTTGTATGAACAGTTTTAGCTTACAGGTGCTGGTCATATAATTAGAATATCATCAAAAAGTTGATTTATTTCACTAATTCCATTCATAAAGTGAAACTCGTATATTATATTTATTCATTACACACAGACTGATACATTTCAAATGTTTATTTATTTTCATTTTGATGTTTATAACTGACAACTATGGAAAATCCCAAATTCAGTATCTCAGAAAATTAGAATATTGTGAAAAGGTTCAATATTGAAGACACCTGGTGCCACACTCTAATCAGTTAATTAACTCAAAACCCCTGCAAAGCCTTTAAATGGCCTCTCAGTCTAGTTCTGTAGGCTACACAATCATGGGGAAGACTGCTGAATTGACAGTTGTCCAAAAGACGACTGTTGACACCTTGCACAAGGAGGGCAAGACACAAAAGGTCATTGCAAAAGAGGCTGGCTGTTCACAGAGCTATGTGACCAAGCACATTAATAGAGAGGCGAAGGGAAGGAAAAGATGTGATAGAAAAAAGTGTACAAGCAATAGGGATAACCGCACCCTGGAGAGGATTGTGAAACAAAACCCATTCAAAAATCTGGGGGAGATTCACAAAGAGTGGACTGCAGCTGGAGTCAGTGCTTCAAGAACCACTACACAAAGATGTATACAAGACATGGGTTTCAGCTGTCGCATTCCTTGTGTCAAGCCACTCTTGAACAACAGACAGCGTCAGAAGCGTCTCGCTTCAGAAAGGACTGGACTGCTGCTGAGTGGTCCAAAGTTATGTTCTCTGATGAAAGTAGATTTTGCATTTCCTTTGGATATCAGGGTCCCAGAGTCTGGAGGAAGAGAGGAGAGGCACACAATCACCATTTCTTTAGGTCCAGTACAAAGTTTCCACGGTCAGTGATGGTTTGCGGTGCCATGTCATCCGCTGGTGTTGGTCCACTGTGTTTTCTGAGGTCCAAGATCAACACAGCCGTATACCAGGAAGTTTTAGAGCACTTCATGCTTCCTGCTGCTAACCAACTTTATGGAGATGAAGATTTCATTTTCAAACAGGACTTGGCACCTGCACACAGTGCCAAAGCTTCCAGTACCTGGTTTAAGGACGATGGTATCCCTGTTCTTAATTGGCCAGCAAACTCGCCTGACCTTAACCCCATAGAAAATCTATGGGGTATTGGGAAGAGGAAGATGCGATATGTCAGACCCAACAATGCAGAAGAGCTGAAGGCCACTATCAGTGCAACCTGGGCTCTCTTAACACCTGAGCAGTGCCACAGACTGATCGACTCCATGCCACGCCGCATTGCTGCAGTAATTCAGGCAAAAGGAGCCCCAACTAATTATTGAGTGCTGTACATGCTCATTCTTTTCATTTTTATACTTTTTAGTTGGCCGAGATTTCTAAAAATCCTTTCTTTGTATTGGTCTTAAGTTATATTATAATTTTTTGAGATACTGAATTTGGGATTTTCCTTAGTTGTAAGTTATAATCATCAAAATTAAAAGAAATAAACATTTGAAATATATCAGTCTGTGTGTAATGAGTGAATATAATATACAAGTTTCACTTTTTGAATGGAATTAGTGAAATAAATCAACTTTTTGATGATATTTTAATTATATGACCAGCACCTGTATATGGTTCTTTCTTGTGTTTTTGAAGCATGAAAGCTCAGTCTTCATTCATTGTAATTGTGTTAAAGCAGTCTTTAAAATACTTTCTTTAGAAGAAAAAAATCATAAAATGACAAGAGGGTGAATAAATGACAGAAGATTTGTAAACTTTTATATCCTGATTTTTGAGATACACCCTTATCATCAGAATAAACACAATATATGCTGGGATGTTATTTGTGGAACTGCTTTTAAATATGGCCATGTTGAATGTGTGTTTTTAGGGGTTTGGTTCAGGGATCCTTGGAATATTGCTGGTGTTCTCCATCCTTCAGTTGATCATCTCCATCTTTATCTCAGCATTTGCCTGCAAAGCCACCAGCAGCACAGACTCTACAGTGGTCAATGTGGCAGTAAACCAGGTAAATAATTTAGTGGTGGTGATGCAATTGCAATAAATAGAGTGCCAGTTAGTTTTAACCCAACACCCAATAGATATATTCTTCTAAATATAACTTCTACAGGGTTTCAATCTTGTGTGTGGATCACGTTTGTCTCTTGTAAACTAAAATATTTTGTCTGTTACTTCCCAGGGATACTGAGTCACAGTAAGGACATACCATCCAAAGGTTGCAAGGAATCAATATTTTTAATGTTGCTTCCGACTCAAAAATGTTGTATTCTTTCTAGTGTATCTATAATAAAAGAGTGAGAATATATGGACACATTTTATAATTATTGGAAAATTGATCTTCAAACCCTGATCAAACACATATGTACAAGCTAATGAATCAAGCTAGCCTTCAGAATAAAAAAACAAACAAAAAAAAAAACACACAGGCAGGTGAGTTGATCAGGGTTGGAGCTAAACTGTACAGGACCATAGACATTGAGGACCAGATTTGTGAAACCCTTTGTTATCAACCACATGTTGACATTATTTTTTAAAGCAAATCATGATTGGACTGATATATGAGTCTTTTAAATAAAGGTGACCACTTCAAAAATCCTCAATCCTACAATGTTTGTCTGTCATTATTTCTGTGACATACAGTAGCTGCGTCACCATTTAATACATTTGCATAATACCCGGCTGCTGGCTCCTGCTTGCCCCATTGGGCTTCTCAAAGAGCGTTTTCAAGGCAAGCATGTGCTGGTCCGAACAGACAACACGGCGATGGTTGCGTACATCAACCAACAAGGTGATCTGTCGCATGCCGCAACTCGCACGCCACCTTCTCCTTTGGAGGTTCTGAGGTTACTTTGTGCCATTCATATTCCAGGTCTGCTTAACCGTAAGGCCGACGAGCTGTCATGAGTTACACTCCCGGGAGAATGGAGTGTCCATCCCCGGATGATCCAGCTGATTTGGAGACATTTCAGAGTCGCTCAGGTAGACCTGTTTGCCTCCCCAGAGACCTCTCACTGCCAGTTGTTCTCCCCCAGTGAGCCTTCTTGCACAGATGCTGTGCGAGGACAGGGAGGACGAGGAGCAGGTCGTGCTTGTGGCGCCGTATTGGCCCACTCATACCTTGTTCCCCAAATTAATGCTCCTCGCAACAGCCTCTACCTGGCAGATTTCTCTGAGGAAGGATTTACTGACTCAGAGTCGAGGCAACCTGTGGCATCCATGTCCAGACCTCTGGAAACTTCATGTCTGGTCCCTGAATGGGACGCGGAGGTTCTAGGTGACCTACCCCTACCCTAGCAGGTAGCTGACACCATCACTTTGGTGCGAGTATGTGCCCAAGGTTCCCACTACTCCCTTTGGGGATCAGGTGGTGAGCCTGCAAACACTGCCCCTGGAGAAAGCAGACCCAGCCTTAGCTTGCTTTGTGCTATCCGAGCTTTGAGATGCTATGTTGACTGGACACAAAGCTTCAGGACCTCAAACCCGTTCTTTGTCTGTTACTCCGGCAGAAGGGAAATGACGCCTCTAAGCAGAGGATGGCCCACTGGATCGTGAAAACCATAACTCTGGCTTATCAGGCACAGGTTATGCCCTGCCAGCTCAGGTTGCTAGCTCACTCTACTAGAAGTATTGCATCTTCCTGGGCGCTGGCTCGTGGCTGGACGACCCCCTATGAATTGAATGAATGAAAAGTGGGTGGCAAAAATAAATGGTATAATGATGTTCAGTAGGTGACAAAAATACTAAAATTAACACCTGATTTGTAATTTTTTAAAAATTTTGTAATTTTTATTTGCTTATATTCTGAAGTATTGTAAAAAAAAAAATGCTATATAGAGACATTAATGAATTTTAGGAATAATTGTAAAATGAATCTTTATCGAAGATCCCAATATCCTAAGGAAGCAGTGCAACCGTTTTTTTTTTATTTTTTTTAATGAGAGTATGAAGAGTATCTTTAGTGCAGCAGTCAAGGGCCCAGGACTGCAGCTCACATGAGCCTAAATATTGATTGGACTGAAGAGTCTCCACGTCCTTCATTTATCCTTTATTACCATCCCCCTCTGCCCTCTTCCTCTCTCAGTGAGGATGAAGTAAGAGGAATATCCTATGTCCCTTGTGAAATGAGCATCCTGCAGAAAAGGGATTCCCTTGTTGTGAGTGAAGTGGAAAGCAGGGAGTCCCACAGCAGAAGACAAATTTTCATTCTGGGCACTACAGCATGGATACAGCCTAAGATTATGCTGTTTTTCTTTAAAGGAGTAAAATGGTGGAAGCTGGTATGATTCAAATACTTGATAAATCATGGACTGTCAAAAATCATTTGACGTCTTGAATTCTCCCCGTTGAGCTTTTAAATTAGCCACTTGACAGGAGGGCCAGATTGCTAGAGACAGTAAGAAAAAGGTAAACCATTATGTCAGACATGAATGTGAGAAGATTTAATGACCAGAATATCATATTGTTGAAGAAAGATAAATACTGATCAGATGAAAACCTGCTGTCAGCGAGGAGTCTTTTGTGCATTAAAAAATATTCTGGTGAATGATTATTTTACTTTGCACTGCATAATTTGCATAGGATTATTTAGTAATATTAAATATTTAATTTCTCTGAAAAATAGAGTTTTGGTCTGTGGAAAATATTTTACCTATACCTAATTAGGAGAGCAAAAAAGAAAACTGATTTTTTTATTTTTAGAATGTTGCAAAAATAACCCACTTTGCATTTTAGTCCACTTTTATTGCCACAACTGCTTCTTTTTAATTTGAACAATACATGTAAAACACCATTTATTTTTTCTTTTTCATCTCCTTCTTCTACTTCCATCTTTCTTTCTCCTTCCCTTCTTGTCTCGAAGTGTCATGCTAACCCATATCAGCTAAAAGCACCTGCTCACACCATTGCTTTCAAAATGACTCAAATCCCTTTGGTTCTTCCTCTTGTTCAACCCTCATCTAATTTGCCTCTTTTCATTATTATTCACCCTGATACATTATGCTTTTGTATGATACACAAATCCATGGCTCAAAGCATGTCTCAATGTGAAACAATGAAAAACAATTTTTTTTTAACAGCTAGCACACTTATTTCACAGTTTTAGGTCATTGACATCTTGAATGTTCCAGTCCGTTAAAATAAAGCAGCTGACTATGATCTGTAGTCAATATATATTTATAATACTTCTTCTTTGTGTTTGATTTAGATGAGACACTGTTTCAATATTAAGAAAAAGCATTGAGAGTTGAACAGCCTCAGACAAGTGGGAATGACCGGACGGACTTGAACTTGCTTTACTATGAACGCTTAATTAGATAATCTGGTGGTTTATTTGAAAAAGGGATCATAAGGACAACACTGTGACACTAGTTAACTGAGAAAAGCAGTGAGATCTGTGTAGTGAGTACACATTCACAGGATGTGAAAATTATTGCATTTATTGCTAATGTAACACCTCTACTTTGCCTGTCTGTTTTTTTTTCTTTGCAGCCTTTCCACCTAGAAAAGGTGATAATGATCTTCTCTCATTTTACCTTGATTGGTGAAGCATTAAAATCAGAGAGGTTCAGCCCTTCAAGATGTCTAGACATAATCAAGTCCCTTATTTGTCTGCAGTCATCTATCCATTCAAGCTGCCATACTTAGCTATTCAGTCACACAGCTTACTCTATGAAACAAAATGTGTGTAGTTTGAATTCATGCAAGAAAGTTTTTTTCTACCTCAATTTCTTCATATTTCTATGTTTCTCTTCTATTTCTCACCAGTCATGTCTCTTTTGCTAACATACTTCTGCGTTTCTTTGCTACATAACTGCTCTTTAGCATCCAAATAACATTCAAACAATATATAAATCAATTTGCGCTAAAAAAAAAAATAGACTGAACTATTTAGCTTAGTGGGAGTCAATGCACTTCATTCATTGCTAAAAAATAACTATTCATTTCAATCTAAAAAATACACTCTATCCATCTGCCAATAGTAGTCTACTCTGTATCATACTAAATATTCTTTCAGCAAATTTTATAGATAAAATCATTTGAGGGCATGGTACAAAATTGGAGAGTCATTGATCGAAACAAGGAGTGGAAAAAAACTGGTAAAAGGAGCGAAAAAGTAATATGCAGCATAATATCAGTGTGAGCTTGTGGCTAATATTACACAGATCAGTTGTCAAATATGCCACCTTTCTTCATTATGTTTGTTCAACACTGCAGAGTTGTTATTATTCTGAATTTCACATATTTTGCGTGGGATTCTAACTCCTGCATGGGGTAGCGACATTATAGGTGCCCTCCTCTAGAAACTCATCTTCGCTTAGGCTTATATGAAGGCAGGTATCATTGACAGGCGAAGAGAACGGGTTGGTTTGCTCATATCCCAGTGGTGTGGTAGAATGCGGTGGAGTTACTCCATCCACAGCTGGATGATCCTCAGGTAAGCTGCTGCAGGTACTGGAAGTGGAGATGAACACAGAGCTCTGGTCATCAGAGGGGTCGTCTCTGGATTGGGGGGATATAAGGGATTTGTCATCCGAGCGCACGCCAGAATCCTCGCTGGCTGAACATGACACACTGTTACCGTTGGCATGAGAATAGAAATCACCAGGTGAAACAGAGCATAGCGTGATGTCAGGAAACGAGGAGCTACTGCTCACGTTTGTGAGTATGTTCCCATTTACAGGTGTGGCTACAGCTGAAGATCTTGATTCCGCTTCGACACCCGGAGAGAGAGTCCTGTTTGAACGCTTGCGGTTCAGGGGCTGAGGTGGAGGGTCCAGTTTAGGGATGGTTTGTTTATACCTGTGGACACAAAAAGGAGACAAATTTTGTCAGTCGGTGGACTTGACTGGGTAACATTATTTTATAAAAATACTGACACGGAATACCACGAAAGCGTTATAGTACATTTATAGTACATTCTTAACCGGACAGCATTCTGATTTGTAAACAAATCAATCTTACTGCACAAGTCTTTTACATGAAAGATTCATTTTTAGTCTGCTTTCTGACTGAACATCGGGGTCATGTTGCTAGTTCAGTTTGTCATGTGAGTCAGTTATTGTTACTAAAACTAAAATTACTAAAAATAGCTTTTGTTAATTCAAATAAAGCTAAAATATAAATATTAGATGAAACTTAAATTAAAAAGAAAACTTGAAAAAATTCAAAATGTGGATTTGGGAAATAAAATTTAATTTTAAGTTCAAAGATATTACTAAAACTAAAGCTAAAATAAAACTGGAAATTTGAAAATGACAAAAGCACATACAATCACTAAAATTAAAACAAAAACTAGGTATAAAAATTAAAAACAAATTAAAAATAATAAATACTGCAATAGTATATGACTAATATTAAAATAATACACTGATTAATAGTAATCTAAGGCTGTTATTAAAAAAGAATATATATATAAAGAATTTGTTGTCTTATTAATAACTTGATAAATGTCATGAACAGAAGGTATAGAAGACAATATATTAAATAAATACAACGGTTCTGCTTGTCAGTTGTAAAACATTTATGATGCTTACATTTATGCATTGTGGAGTCTTTTTGTATGCATGCAAATTTTAATAAATTATAATGTGACTCTGTGTTTCTTAATACATCATCTAAGTTAATATTTCAGTCTTATACCAAGAGACTTCAATGAACAAATAAGTGAACAAGTAAAAAAAAAAAAAAATCACAGGGATGAATCACACTCCCCCCGACTAATGCTATGCAACATGACACACCCACAGCCAAAAAATAAAGTATTTAAAGATTATGTGGTTATGTGGATTTGTGACCAATGAGATTTCAGTAGGCGGGGCTATACAGCACAGCACTATAAAAACAGAACCCAGTTAAAATATCCTAGTGCTTGTTATGACTGCAGATAATTAGCAGCTGATACATGGATTAAAGCCTTTTATCACTTATCATGGCGTGTCAGGTCAGGACATTGTATCAGAACTGTAGGGAAATCAGCAGGGAGATGTGATTGTGTGGTGAACAGTTGCTGAATCATCAAAAAGAGCTCATATACATTTTTTAAGACAGTCTCCATTCTGCATGTGCTTGTGTGTGTGCACTTATCTCTGTACCACAGTTCCCCTGCTGGGTGAATTAAGTAAAGAAAGAGAGGGGGAGAGAGAAAAGGGAGAGGGAGAGTGAAAATGGGAGACAGAGCTGCAGGTTCTTGTATTGATGGCTCTACTAAAAATAACTGCAATGCAGTCACTTAGCATGGGACAGGGAAAGCACAACATAAGACTCAGTCTATCTCTTTCTCTCACTCATACACATTCAAACACATGCAAGCTACATGATGTGCAAAAATGTAAATAAAAACATTAAACTCAAACTACATAGTAGGCTACTTAAAGTAGATGCATATTTTCTGCCTGCGTAAAAGTTGGCACAATGCTTGTGGGTGTGTAGTTTCTAAGATGGATAAAGTGCTTTTTCATGTATTGCTATGCAGTTGCTAGGTGGCTGGTCAGTGATTGGTTATTGTTTCAAGTTAAAAGAGCCCATCCCTAAGTCTCTATAATGTTCTGTTCTCTAGACACGACTTAAGATCTGCATTCATTGTCTATGAGGTTTTATTTTTTAAAATTTAAGTCTGATCTCTTAGAGTGAGTAGTAAAAAACTTTTCTTTTTAATCAGCCAAGCAGGGTTGGGTGTTTGGTCAAACCCCTAATCCTATATGAATAATACTTCATCGATACACTAATAAATACACATACAATCCAACACATTCAGTGTAACTTCACATACAAAGCTACAGCCTTTTGATCTTGGACTTTCTTTCTGGAGTTTCTTTTCCATTTTCTCTCTTTCCTCCAATTAGCATATGATCACATCAGCAATTCTGTCTGGCCCCCGACCAAACGCTGTCACATCTCCTCCTCCACATCTTTCCAGAGAGCACTCTGCCTCCTGCCGTCTCCTCGTCTCAGGGGATCTTATATTAACTCATCTTCCTGTGGGTGTCGAAAAGTCTCAGTAATTTCATTTTTAATATTTTTCTTTAACATACACCTCTCCTGCCTAGTACTGCAATGACTTTCAGTGTACATGTGCTGTACTATATATATATATATATATATATATATATATATATATATATATATATATATATATATGTGTTTGGAAATGTGAAGAGCCAAAATACTTGCGATGAAATGTCACATCAACCATTTAATAAGTCTAATAATATAACCTTTAGTCTTCTGTAAAATGCCATAGCAACAAAAAGAATGAGCTTAATTTACTTCTCATAATACAAAATCTCATTATTCAGTGTTGCACTTGTTAAGCCGTTGCGGAGGCACGAAATGAAATATTCAAAGCTTCCTGAAGGAGAGCATTAGACTTGCTCCTGATCATGGTAATGTGTGTGTGTGTGTGTATGTAGACAGATACCATTTTTATTCTTAAAGGGGAATTTGGTGTGTGAAGTCCACATATGTGCATAATAAAGTATCTAATAAGTGTAAACCAGTGTACTAAATGATTCTCTAAGCTCTAACATAACATACAGTACCACACACACACCGACCTATTAGCGAGGTGTCATAGATGCAATGGTTTTCATACTAACATAATATATTGTTATATATCCACTAGTCAACATTTAAAGTGGATCAAAACCTTTCATCAAAGTTTTGTTAAAAACCTAAAACCAAAATGTGTTCTTGTCTTAGGACAACTTTGATGAACTTTTTTGATCCACTTCAAATGTTGACTAATATATAATTATTAAATAGTATTTTATTTTCAGTGCATCCCTTATGTTTTTTTTTTCTTTTAGAGGCCTCATAAGGTGATTTCAGTTTTAACACAGTGTAGGTCAAACCTGCCCACACCACACTGTCCATCATTCTGGACATCTGAGCAAGCAAACACACACACACACACACACACACACACACACACACACACACACTGTAATCACCATTCATTTAGTATGCCAGTGTAATTAAATAAAGTACAATCACCATTATACTCACAGAAGGTTGGTAAAGTGTAGAAGAGAGGAGTGGAGAGGAAAAAAATCAGCGATTTCAGACAAAGGTAGATAGGTCAGGTGAGGGCATGAGATTGAGAGAGAGCATCAGAGAAGGGTTAGAAGATTAGAGAGGAGGAAGAAGGCTGTTACAGGAGGAAGTGGATAATCAGAAGGGGAGGCTCCTCACACGTGCACCTGAGCAGAGAAAAACAAAAATAAGTCTCTCTTCCCTTTCAACTCTCAAGCCCACTCAAATCTTTTCACCTAAACACCTGAGAAATCCATCTAGAAAATCATCTGATCTGACTCCCACTGCAACACTGTATCATTATCATTGTATAATCCTACCAAATCCACATGGTTTGCTTTATTTAGGAATCATTTTTTTAGACCCCAAACATCAATAAAGGGAAGCTTTCATATTTAGCTCACTTTTGTTTACAATTCTGCCCTAAAGTTGACCTAAAAGCTGGAATACCACTACATGAACAAATTTGTTCATCATACGGAAAAAAAACGGTTCTCATACACTAAATAATTAAGGATCACACACCAGATTTCCAAATCATTCCAAACACAGACAGAAACATTCACCTCATTGCTAGGAGACACATTACAAAAGTGTTCTAAAATGTCAAAATATGAAAAAAAAAATTATATGCTCTGACTGGATGGAAACACGGTCTTAAATTAAAAAAAAATGGAATCTGTGCCCATCATATACTATGCAATTTTCATGTAAATTCAGACTGCAGACTTGCAGATTTTTGGCAATTAGTTTTGATGCATCCAGACTGATAATTGGGGCACAAACCTTGGCAAAAGTCATACTGTATTTCAACTTTACACACACACACACACACACACACACACACACACACACACACACACACACACGTGATTAGTCTAAGTAGCAGTAATCAAGCAGCAAGTGAAGATTATGGAAGATCAATGCAACAGCAGATAGACTAATCCTGACACTTAAATCCATCCATGGGGGGAGAAGGCATTCATCCCTCTCACATTAACACAAGCAACACGGCAGACACACAAACAAGCTCAAGATCACAACAGTTCTGAGGCCATGACAGCTGTCCTTAGTGTGCAGTGTGACCTACAGCGCGCTGAAATCATCATCGAGACAGTTTCTGGATGGGCAGATAATAAAATAAGCAAAAGTGCATGTAGAGAGGTTTTACAAAGAACAGCACAAACATGAACAGAGGGGAGCAGATGCAAGAGGTTTCAAAGCAATAAAAAAGAAATGGCACTTAAGACTGGCATATGAGGGATGGACAGATTCCATCTCATGTAGAGTTCACGCTGGCATTAACACCAGGAGTGACAGATAAATGAACAAATGATGGACAGGTGCATAAAGTTTCAAAGCCCACGTGAGGACTCACTGATGGACACACACTGAGACCCAGGCAGACACACACATGACATGACACAACTAAAGTCCTGTCCTGACAGTTTCTATATTGTGCTCTACTTTCCTCATTACTGTGACCAAGGGAGTTTTTGTATAAAACGCTAAACCAAAAAAACCCAAAACAGAAGATTTTTTAGTCTGCTTTCTGACTGAACATCGGGTAATGTGCTATTCAGTTTGTCATGTGAGTCAGTTATTGTTTACTAAAACTAACCTTTACTAAAAACCTCACTTTTTGTAATTCAAATAAAGCTAAAATAGAAATATTAGATGAAATTAAATTTAAAAAGAAAACTTTGAACACAGCAAATTCGTACCAATGGGATTTGGAAATGAATTTTAACGGTTAATTCAAGATATTACTAAACTAAAGCTAAAATAAAACTGGAAATGTGAACATGACACACAGCACATACAACTACTACAATAAAACAAAACTAGGTAAAAATTAAAAACAAATTAAATAATAAATCACTACTGCAATCGTAATGACTAATATTAAAATAATACACTGATTAATAGTGACTCTAGGCTGTTATTACCAACCGAATTAAATATATAAGATTTGTTGTCTTATTAAGAACTTATAAATTCCTTGCTTGTCAGTTGTTAAACCTCTTATGAATGCTTACATTTATGCATTGTGGAGTCAGATAGTCTCTCTTTTTGTATGCATGCTAATTTCTAATAGATTATAAATATGACTCTGTGTTTCTTAATCCCCCTCAGTCATCTATAAGTATTTACTATTTCAGTCTAATACCAGAGACCTTGCATGAACAAAAAGTGAACCAGTAAAAACAAAAAAAAAAAAAATCACAGGTTAATCACACTACTGGCTAGGCAACATGCACACCCACATCCAAAAAATAAGTATTTAATGCGAGGATGGTCGTGTTATTGATTTTGTGACCCAATGAGATTTCAGTAGGCGGGCATACAGACACAGCTCTAAAAAACATAGACCCCGTTAAATATCTCCTAGTGCTTGTTATACGTGAGTATAAGAGCAGCTGATACATGATTAAACCTTTGTAAACTTATCACTTATCCATGGCGTGTCAGGTCGGACATTGTAGCAGAACTTGTTAGGGAAACTCCGGGATGTATGTGATGTGTGTGAACAGTTTCTTGAATCCTCAAAAGAGCTCATATACATTTTTTAAGACAGTCCTCATTCTGCATGTGCGTTGTGTGTGTGTGCACTTATTCTCTGTATCCCGACAGTTCCCCTGCTGGTGATTAAGTAAAGTAGCAGAGACGGGGGAGAGAGAAAAGGGAGCAGGGAGAGTGAATGGGAGACAAATGATTGAGCCCAGTCTTGCTTGTATTGATGCTCCTACTAAAAATAACTCAATGGATGCAGTCACTTAGCATGGTACATGGAAAGCCCAACATAATACTCTGTACTATCATCTTTCTCTCACTTCATACACATTCAAACACATGCAATACTACATGATTGCAAAAATGTAAATAAAAACATACCTCAAACTACATAGTAGGCTACTTAAGTAGATGCTATTTTTCTGCCGCGAAAGTTTGCAAATGCTTGTGTGTGTGTAGTTTCTAAGATGGCTAAAGTGCTTTTTCATGTTTTGCTATTCATTGCCTAGGTGGTGCTGGTCCAGTGAGTGTTTCTTGTTTCAAGTTAAACGAGCCCCATCCTAAGTCTCTATAATGTTCTGTTTCTCTAGACCGACGTAAGATCCTGCATTCATTGGTCTATGAGGTTTTTTATTTTTTTAATTAATTCTGAATCTCTTAGAGTGGTAGTAAACACTACACTTTTCTTTTTAATCACCAAGCCGGTGGGTGTTTGTGCTCAAAACCCCTAATCCTTTTGAATAAATCCTTCATCGATACACTAATAAATACACACTCAATCCACACATTCAGTTAACTCACAGACAAAGCGACAGCCTTTGAATCTTGACTTTCTTTTTTGGTCTGTGGTTTCTTTTCCATTTTGCTCTCTTTCCCTCCAATTGCATATGACCATCAGCATTCTGTCTGGCCCCCGACCAACGCTGCACATCTCCTCCTCCACATCTTTCAGAGAGCCTCTCCTCGGCCGCTTCCTCGTCTCAGATGGTGGATCTTATATTAACCACTTCTGGGCTGTCGAAATCTGCAGTATTTTTCATTTTTAATATTTTCTTTAACATAAACACCTCTCCCTGCCTAGTAACTGCTCAGATGACTGTTCAGTGATGACGATGTTCGTTATATATATATATATATATATATATATTATATATAGGTTAAGTAATATATCTATATTCATATGTTTGGAAATGTGAAGAGCCAAACGCTGGCATTATTAGCGTGTGGCATGCTCTTGATGCGATGAAATGTCACACAACCATCGTCATAAGTCTAATCAAAATCCGCGTTATGTCCTTCTTAAAATGCCATAGCACAAAAGAATGAGCTTAATTTACTTCTCATATAAAAATCCCATTATTCAGTGTTGGCACTTGTTAAGCAACCGGCGATCTTGCGGCGGAGGCACAGGAGCTGTGGATAGGGTATGATTGTGTTCATCATGAAAGATTCCAAAGCTATCCTGAAGGAGAGCATTAGCTTGCCTCCTGATCATGGGAATGTGTGGTGTTGTGTGTATGTAGACAATACATTTTTATTCGTAAAGGGAAATTTTTGTTGTGAAGTCCACATATGTGCATAATTAAATTATCTTAATAAGTTTTTAAACCGCGTGTTACTAAATGATTCGCTAAGCTCTAACTAACTATACAGTGACCACACACACACCGACCTATTAGCGAGGTGTCATAGATGCAATGGTTTTCATACTAACATAATTATATTGTTATATATCCACTCAGTCAACATTTAAAGTGATCAAAACCTTTCATCAAAGTTTTCTTCTGTTAAAAACCTAAAACCAAAATGTGTTCTTTTGTCTTAGGACACTTTGATGAACTTTTTTTTGATCCACTTCAAATGTTGACTAATATATAATTATTAAATAGTAATTTTATTTTTCAGTGCATCCCTTATGGTTTTTTTTCTGTTAGGGCCTCATAAGGTGATTCATCTTTGAACACAGGGTAGGTCAAACCTGCCCACAACCACACCTGTCCATCATTCTGACTCTGAGGAGCAGCAAACACACACACACACACACACACACACACCCAAACACTACACACTGTAAGCACCATTCATTAGTATGCCCGTGTATTAAATAAAGGTACAATCACCATAGACTCACAGAAGGTTGTAAAGTGTAAAGCAGAGGAGGGGAGAGAAAAAAAAAATTCTTCGGCGAGTTCAGACAAGGGAGATAGGTCCAGGTGAGGGCCATGAGATTGAGAGAGCAGCATCAGAAAAGGGTTAGAAGATTGTGAGAGAGGAAGAAGGCTGTTACCAGGAGGAATTGGATAACCCTTAAACAGATCCGGTATCAAATTTTTTAGCAAAACGCCTAAAAAAAAAGACATACCCAAAGTAAATTGCACTATTGTTCTTGAACCGTTTGGAGTGCATATGCATGGGTTTGGTATATTTTTGAAAAGGTGACACTCTAGGTTTCTTTTCTTCCTAAATAGTCAGAATCACTGTAAGTCCTTACTGATATTGAGTAATATCTTTGGGAACAATAGTAAAAAAGGGGGAAAAAACATTTCCGGCCTCCATTTTATTTGTAAATCGATGCCTGCAGATGACTATAGTTTGGAGCTATTTAGCTGGAAACCACAATGGGATCAAAGCCTGAAGCCTTAGCCAAGCAAATTTAACCAATTTTTTAACAGTACCGTAGAACAATTTGTGTGTATTACACATGTTTATCATAAGCTTCATGTCTAGGCGCTCCCCCCCAAAAAGGCCACTTGGGGAGACTCCAAATAGCCCTTGTAACCATTGACCACATAAAAGGCAGTATTTTTAATGCTTCAACTTACAGTCCACTAATTTTGGTCTCTAATGAAAGGTTACAATCAGGGCTATTTCTATTCCTTATGCCAGATTCACTGGTCAATCATTTTTGTTTTCTCAAATTCTTTACACTAAACTTTGTGCAAATAAAAGAGACAAAACAAGTGCTATGTTTTTTTTTATTTTATAATAGAAATAAATAAATAAATAATTATATATAGATATATATTAAAACACACTAATGTATTACACTATATAACTATTTACAAAAAAAAGTAGTTATAAAGAAATAAGTTACATGGTTATTGGCAACATGCCACTCATTATAACCATCAATGCACTTGCAAAAAAGCACCAAGGCACATCACAAGAAGAGCACTTCACACAGGTGTCCTTAGCATGCAGGCAAGGTTCTGCACCTCAGCCGCACCTGTGGTGCTGTCTCCACTTATATATGTACATGGCTTGTGCTGTGCTCTGTGTGGAGTGGGCGATGGAGCAGGTCACTGTCAACTGCTGCGGCCCGCTGACAACTCTTCAACACGAGTCTCTCGCAATGCCTTCTCTGGTGCATTGGTACCTGTCCCTTTTACCTTAGTGATAACCTTGTAAAGAAGGAAGGCATTCACAATGGCATTGTCCATCAGTTACCACTTCTGGGTCTTGTGGATGACTTTGTAATAGCGGATCAGGGCATCAGAGAGGTCCACTCCACCCATGGCACCTGTATGGATACAGAACAAAATAACATTGACCCACATTTTATGTTATTTTCAAATAGAATAAAAAGATGGTTGATTATATAAACCTAACCGGTTGTATACTCTTTCAATGCGGGTGGAAATACAGAGATGTCCCCCACAACACCCAGTGCCCATCCTCATCTTTGACTCTCCTCTGAATGGCATCCCCAGTATGGGCTGTGTGGATTGTTTGAACATAAACACATCTCTTGTGCTCTCCACTGGCTCCCAGGTCTTCATCTGATTCAGTGTCAGGTTATTGTCTGTGATAAAAAATAAAATAATAATTTTACAAAACAGTTACATCTTTTCTGTATTATACTTTTTTCCCCATGCTCACTACATAATCAAACAGAAACATGCAATCAAACAATTAGACATTTACACCGGTGCATGAGTATACATGCACACACACACACACACACACACACAAACAAACAAACAAAGGCATGGATACATGCTCACATCTCCAAAACATCGGTCCGAGGCATTACGCATGTCCAAACGCACCCACAAAACAAAGGGATGAATACACTCGCTAAACCAAACACCGTCGAAAGCGTGACTTGTCAAACACCCACACACACAAACAAACAACAAATGCATGTGATACATGCTCCAAACAAAAACGACGGTCGAAGCACAGACGCATCTCCAAACGCACACTCAAAACAAAGGGATGAATACCTGCACCAAACCGACGGTCGAAAGCGTGACGCCTCAAACACCCAACAAAACAAACACAGGCGTGGATACATGCGCGGACCAAAACCAAACTTTGTATGAGCGCAATAAATGAACCAACACACGGACACGGTCCACCACATACCTCAGTACATACAGTAAATGTTATCAAATATAATGAAACACTTACTTGTCGATTAGTGACTTCTCTCCCCGTCCAAAAACAGATCCTCTCCTCTCTATGGAGTCCAACAGATGAGACTTGCGCTCTTCGTCACGAATGTCATCAGCTTCCGACTCCCATCACTGGTCACGCCGAGTGCATTGTTCCACAACTTCTAACTTCTCGAGTGAAAAGTTTTTCTTTCGGTCGTTCTCGTTCCGCCATTTCTCTCTCTCTTCGTCAATACTTTCTTCCCAAGCTCAGAAACTCCCTGATAACGGTCCACTATATGAGTGACTTATGCCCCGCCCCACATGGCTGCATAACGCACGAAGATCCTGTCTCCCACGTTGCTGCACCGAGCTATGTTTTTATAGTTTGATCCCCCCGACTAAAAAATGCATATGAATCTTTTCAGAATTTCATTGGCTATCAGGAAAACGACCGTCATTTCCAAAACCTCTGATGCCAATAGCTCGCTCTCTTGTCCCATCACAGAGCGGCTGACCAGTCCAATTAAGGTGAGCTTATTGGCTATAACTGGCCATAAAACACTTCATAGAAGCAGCTATTGGCTCAAGAGAGAGGTGTCTATCAAAAAGGGCAAAGAGTTCAGGGAAGGCCATTTTAAAGAAGACCATTGTTTTTCGTGATCTGTGCAGGGCAACACAAGTTACACGTGAGGAACACACAGATGTGGGCTGATTTGCTCTATCGGCTAATCGGAAATGATACTACTTCACACTTCAATGTCCTGTGGGATGTTTATCAACATATACATTTTGGCTATGGACTACAATAGTCTTCACTGATTGGATAGTCTGGACCCTTTCCAGATTGTACTACAAAACGTTTTTTTTTGAATGTAATGATTTGGACAAACTAAGGCATTAGGGTGGTTTCCTCAGGTCATTCGTGTTTTCCCTCTCGGTGTTGCGGTCAGCCACAGACACTGCAAGTGTACCTGCCTGTGTTAATGGTTTCCTTAAAATATTAGTATCCATTCGAATGATCGCAAGAATCTCAGCTTTCCCAAAATATATACACGTGGTTCCTTTTTTTTTTTTGTGTTTCACGAAGTTGAACCCACAAAGCACTGCCTGTCCACGCGGCGGTACGTCTGGAATTTTAACAGGAAATAATCAAAGGGGAGGCTCCTCACACGTGCAACCTTAGCAGAGAAAAACAAAATAATCCTCTCTTTCCTTTCAACATATCTCAAGCCCCTCAAATCTCTTCATCTAAACACCTGAAGAAATCCATCTTAGGAAGAAATCATCCTGATCTGACTCCCACTGCAACACTGTATCATTATCATTGTAGATAATCCTACCAAATCCACAGATTATAAATTTTTTTTAGAACCCCAAATCAAATCATATTGACTCGGAAGCTTCATATTTAGCTCACTTTTGTGTACAATTTGCCCTAAAGTTGACCTTAAAAGCGCTGGAATACCACTACATGAACAAATTTGTGCCATCAATACAGAAAAAAACGGTGCTCATACACTAAACAATTCATAGGATCACAACACCAGACTTCCAAATCATTCCAAACTCAGACGAAACATTTCACCTCATTGCTAAGGAGACACATTACAAAAGTGTTCTAAAAATGTCAAAATATGAAAAAAAAAATTATGCGCTCTGAACTGGATGGAAACACGGTCTTCAATTACAAAAAAATGGAATTGTGCCCATCATCGTTACTATGCAATTTTCATGTAAGTTCAGACTTGCAGATTTTTGGCAACTAGTTTTGATGCATCATAGGACTGATAATTGGGCACAAATCTTGCAAAAGTCTTTTTTTTTTTTTTTTTTTTTTTTTACGTGTTTTAACTGTATTTTTGTTATTAGAAAGAAAGTTTGACTATTTCGGTATATGCTTTTAAAATCACACAACACACACACACGTGATTAGTCTAAGTAGCAGTAATCAAGCAGCAAGTGAAGATTATGGAAGATCAATGCAACAGCAGATAGACTAATCCATGACATTAAATCCATCCATGCATTCATCCCTCTCACATTAACACAAGCACACACAGACACACAAACAAGCTCAAGATCACACAGTTCTGAGGCCATGAAAGCTGTCTTAGTGTGCAGTGACCTACAGCGCTGAAATCATCAGTGGAGACAGTTTCTGGATGGGCAGATAATAAATAAGCAACAGTGCATGTAGAGAGGGATAAAAGAACAGCACAAACATGAACAGAGGGGAGCAAGATGCAAGAAGTTTCAAAGCAATAAAGAAAGAAATGGCACTTAAGACTGGCATAGGAGGGATGGACAGATTCCATCTCATGTAGAGTTCACGCTGGCATTAACACCAGGAGTGACAGATAAATGAACAAATGATGGACAGGTGCATAAAACCACAGTCACAGTGAGGATTCACTGATGGACCCAGCAGACACACACATGACATGACACACTAAAGTCCTGTCTGACAGTTTCTATATTGTGGCTCTACTTCCTCATTACTGTGATGCAGGAGAGTTTTTAAGTATAAAACAGCTAAACCGTAAAAAACAGCTCATACATAGACTGCATATTGTTCAGCAAGTTCAATAAAATTCCGAAATGCCACACTACAGTACAAATTTAACAATAACACTGCACAGTTCACCTCTCTCTCTACAGCATATATAATACACTACTGTTTTTAATGTTTTTTAAACATGTTTTAATGTTAATTTTGAAATATTATTACCATTGTTGGGGAAAGTTACCTTTAAAAGTAATGCATTACAATATTGCGTTACTTCATAAAAAAGTAACTAATTACGTTACTTAGTTACTTTTTATGGAAAGTAATGTGTTACGTTACTTTTGCTTTACTTTTTAAATCTGGACAGGGCTTGCTTGTTTGTTTTTAAAATAAAAAAGTTATATTTCTGGCAAATATAAAAGCCTTTTCACACCAAAACTGAAATGAATTTGCCTCAGGCGGAAGGGTAAGTAAATTTATGTCCATACAGTAGAATGAAGAAGAAATTTCAACACACTTCAGCAATAAAAAAGACACACAAATGTTTGTAATTTTTGCTTATTAGAATGGTTGAACTGGATCATCGAAGGTCAGAAGCAAAGACATTGGTTTATAGAATGGGATTAAATGCATAAAGGATATTTATGTTGCAGGTTTGCGACATATTCCAAGTTGCATTAATTTTTTTATTTATTTTGAGGAATACTGAATGTTTTTTTTGTTTTTTTTTGAGTGAGATGAATTAATGCATATTCATATTTATTTTAGAACTACAGTAACATCTTATGATTTCTCTCAACATGGGGACAGGACAATCAATAAATTGGAGAAAAAAAGTAACTCAGATATTCTCTTGTAAATTAAAAAGTAATGCATTACTTTACTAGTTACTTGAAAAAAGTAATCTGATTATGTATTTCGCGTTACTTGTAATGTGTTACCCCCAACACATATTTCTATGGTAATATATTATATACTATAATGTAATTCATTCCTGTGGTGGCAATGCTGAATTTTCAGCAGTTATTACTCCAGTCTTTAGTGTCGCATGTTCCTTCAAAAACCATTCCAATAAACTGATCAATGGTAAAACAGTTGTTGATACATTTACATTTAAGTATAATAATAATAATAATAATAATAATAATAATAATAATAATAATAATTTGTAACATTAGAAATGTCTTTACTGACACTTTTGGTCAATTTAATGTGTCTTTGCTGAATAAAAGTATTAATTTTCTAATAAAAATCATACTGACCTCAATTAACTGTACTGCACTAATATTCTGATTATGAAAGCAGCATTAACATGACTGTAGCAGCCATAACTAGATTAAGACAATTTTTCAGTTTAGAAATCAGAGACAAAATCAAAGACACCTAGCTTACTTCTGTATACAATTTGGGCCATATAAACACCTTATTTTTAATATCTACCATAAGGGGATATATATTTATTGTATAGCTGGATATGTCCAAATAAAATATGTCTGTGATTCTGGGGGATACTAGAAAAAGTCGATTAAAAGGTTAACTAGAATATAGACAATGAATTTCAGGTAAATTTGGTTACAGTGAGGTCATTTGACAGCGATATATCATTATTCGTTAAAAGGTTTGTTTTTTTATACTGCACAGAAGAACACAGTAGCAGTACATTAGGATTCCATTCTGAACACAGCCACAAGTATTTCCTGTACATGTCCTGATTATATCCACCTGTGTATTGCTAGTTCATTTGAGTATATAGTGTACATGTTGCCTGTCTGTGTATCTGAGCTCATTTTGGCAAGTGTTATAAGAATTGTCTTTCAAGTCAAGTCTAGTCGGAAGTCTTGCTTATATATATATATATATATATATATATATATATATATATATATATATATATATATATATATATATATATATATATATATATAATTTTATTCATTTTCTTTGCTTTAATAAAAATAATGCAGTTGGGCTCAGTGCTGGGCTGGCTTTGTACTTTTGGCTACAACATACTGTAACAAAAACAGAACGCATCCAGAACTGCTTTTTAACCATTATACACTTACAGTGCACACTAAAACCTATACATGCTAATTAAAAAAAGAAATGCCCTTGTCTGTATTTTAACAGCCAACTGTTCATGATGTGAGTATGTGTTATAGTGACTGTGTGCATATTTTTGAGTCTTTCCCTGGACCTGTGAGGGTATAAATCAGTAAGTGTGTTTTACTTGTGTGTGTGTGTGTGTGCGTGTGTGTGCGTGCGCACGCAAGCGTGAGTTTTTCTGCAAGCTCTAAATTGCTCTAATAAAGTGTGAAAATGAATGTTTTCTGTGTTTGAGAGACTGTGGCTATCCACAGGCACATGATAATTGTGAAATAAATCACTCTCCCAGACACACACACACACGCACACATACACTTGAATACATTTATAGACACACACACAGATCAAGAAGCAAGCATATATGCATAAAATAACAAAAACACAGGCATGCTTTCTTTTCATTACATAAAAATTTAGCAATCTATGACAAACAGCGTATCAATCAAAGCAAGAAAACATCTCTAGCAGAAGGAGGAATGGGTGTAGGTGTGTGCTGCTAAGCTCAACAACTGTTTACCACTGGCTCTAACCACACACACACACAGAGCGATGAATGTGCAAAGGTCAAAATTTTCCATTACTATTCAAGGAAACTTGCCAGCCAAAAGTCAGTGTGGAAAGATTGCTCTCTGCCTTCTAATAGATTTTCATTAGATTTGTTTACATTGCTCACAACCAATATCCATTCCGACAGGTCTGCTGCCTGTGTATGGAGTGAGGAGAGGGAAGAGAGAGGAAAGGAGGTCAGAGAGGAGGTGGGATTATGTGAACTAGTTTTAGAAAACCCAAACACTTGCCAAATGTGGTAAAAAAAAGTCAAATCTTCACAAACATAAACATCTGCTCAATAGTTTTAAACATTTTGGAGAGTCTGAGACCCATAACAGCTGAAACTTTTTGTAGTTCTGTTGTATTTCTGGGTTTGTTTTGATGCTGCTCTACTCTGTTCCACACACTGACATACTGTGATTATTTTGTCCAGATGTTGCAGCTCAGATTTTAGTATGTTTAAATTACAGATCGGAAAGGAGCAACTTGACTGGCTAAGAAATAGGAAACTTTTAACATAAATCAAATGTGCTTTAACATTGCCTTTCTACCTCTTTCTTTGTCACAAAAACTTACTGACCTATATATACACACATATAATAGCTATATATATATATATATATATATATATATATATATATATATATATATACACACACACATATAATAGCTATATATGATTATATTTAGCTATAAATATAACTATATATATATCTTTGCCAGACTCAAGCTAATTTATTTGTATACATACAAGTCTATGTAAGTGCTATTGCCTTGTGCCATTACCTCTCATCAAGTGCTGTTGAATTCCGATTTTCTAGCTTAGCAACTTCCCTTCTTGCTGCATCCAGTCCTGCTTCACTTCTTGCACTCGCTGGCTTCCCATTGGCTGTAATGGTGGAAGCCCCACGCAGGTTAAGCAGATTGAGGTAGGACTCAGCATGGGAGGAAACAGGAGGATTTTCTGGCTGTCCTGCTGGAGTGGAGGTGACGGGCTGGTCTGAGTGAGGGGTATAGAGGTTCTTCAGGTTGAGAGAGAGAGAACGAGGGGGCACGCTACTCCATGGTGATTCTTCTTCTAGAATGCACAAATACAAATTTGAGAAATAAAGTTCTTAATAGTCACCCTGAAACAGTCCATAACATTAAAGGATGAATATTTCAAACACTTATGTAAATGAAGCTTACGATTAAAAAATCTGCTATTGAGAGACTGGCAGTACAGTAGCCCTTCAGTGACAGACACTCAAGGGCATAATGGTGACAGACAATTTCAACAACCTTCCAAGTGACCAGTCATACCATCCAGCAAGTACACCACCATCATCCCACCAGGCATAAGCATATGCTGCATGGACACACACAACACACACACACACACACTCTAACACGCACACACACACTCTAACACGCACACTCACACACACACACACACACACACACACACACACTCTGAATCACACAGTCGGAATGGAGCACAGTGATGATGAATCTGAATAATTTGGATAGTAACTAAACTCTGAAATAGATTAGTGTACACCAACCGACTCAATAACATCCCAGCCTGTTGAAAAATAATATGTGTGTGTGTCTATGACTGTAATAGAGCCCAACAGTGACCACCCAGTTTTTCAGCAGCCTGGGTTCTCTAAGTATTTTTCCCATTCATTTTCTTTGTAGAAATATCTTATAAAAAGTTCTTAGCTATGAACCAAACCAAGCAGCTAAGATATGAATCACAGCAATATGATGTTTGACTAAAAGCAAAAGGGTATTTTCAGAAATCACAAAAATACATTGGTAACACTTTAGTACAGGGACCAATTCTCACTATTAACTAGTTGCTTATTAGCATGCCTATTATTAACATATTGGATGTTTATTAGTACTTATAAAGCACATATTCTGCATGACCATATTCTACATCCTTAATCCTACCAATACCTAAACTTAACACTTACCTTACTATTAATAAGCAGCAAATTAGGAGTTTATTGCGGCAAAAATCTTAGTTAATGGTTTGTAAATACCGAAAATTTGAAGTGTGACCACTACATATATTATGCAAATAAAATATTTAAACAAAAACATGCTTTTTTTCAAATCAAAAATACAGTAACTACAGCAATATTGGGAAATATTGATTTAAAAGAACTGTATATATTTTAAAATGCAGTTTTTTCCTGTAATGGCAAGGCAACATTTTCAGCAGCAATAAATAAATTTTAAATGTATGTACTGTCACATTAAATGAATATGTCCTAGCTGAATACAAGTATTATTTTTTTCTAAAATAAGTCTTGCTGACCCCAAACTTGTAAACAGTGGTGTAATTGACAGAATGAAATACTCATCTCACGAAGCACTGACAATAACCAAATCATAAACAATGGTACAGTATTAAACTATGAACTGTATTGAATATCAGATTCTTGCAACATTCTCAAAAACCAACAACATGTTTATTAGATCCTGTACCCACTAAATTACTGAAAGAGTTGCTACCTGTAGCAGAAAAACCGCTTCTCAATATTATTAACTCGTCGTTATCTTTAGGTCACGTCCCAAAACCATTCAAGCTGGCAGTTATTAAGCCTCTTATTAAGAAACCACAACTAGATCCTAGTGAACTGGCAAATTACAGACCCATTTCAAATCTTCCATTTATGTCTAAAATTTTAGAAAAAGTTGTGTCTGCTCAATTGTGCTCCTACCTGCAAAAAAAAAGATCTCTATGAAGTATTTCAGTCGGGTTTCAGGCCCCATCATAGCACAGAAACTGCACTTGTTAAAATTACAAATGACTTGCTTCTTGCTTCAGATCAAGGCTGCATCTCATTGCTAGTTTTACTTGATTTTAGTGCTGCGTTCGACACCATAGATCACGACATACTCATAGATAGATTACAAAACTATACAGGTATCCAAGGGCAGGCTTTAAGATGGTTTAGATCCTACCTGTCCGATCGCTACCACTTTGTTTATTTAAATGGGGAGTCATCTAACTTTTGGACGGTAAGATATGGATTGACTTATGGATGTGTCTTAGGTAATATGATGTTTTCAATATACATGTTGCCCCTTGGTAATATCATTAGAAAATACGGGATTAGTTTCCACTGTTATGCTGATGATACTCAACTATATATCTCAACAAGACCATGTGAAACTTCAAAATTATCTAAGCTAACAGAGTGTGTTAAAAATGTAAAAGATTGGATGACCAATAATTTTCTCCTATTAAATTCAGATAAGACAGAGATATTACTTATTGGACTGGAAAACATTACACAGAATCTCGTAGATTACAATTTGCAATTAGACGGATGTACTGTTACTTCCTCTACAGTCAAAAATCTGGGTGTTATATTAGACAGTAACTTGTATTTTGAAAATCATATTTCCCATGTTACAAAAACAGCATTCTTCCATCTTAGAAACATTGCCAAGCTACGAAACATGTTAACTGTTCCTGATGCAGAAAAGCTAGTTCATGCATTCATGATCTCTAGACTGGACTATTGTAATGCACTGCTAGGTGGTTGTCCTGCATCCTCAATAAACAAGCTACAGGTAGTCCAAAATGCAGCGGCTAGAGTCCTTACCGGGTGAAGAAAATATGATCATATTACCCCATTACTACAGTCTCTGCACTCGCTACCTATTAAGTTCCGTATCAGTTACAAAATATTATTACTTACTTATAAGGCCCTTAATGGTTTAGCTCCTGTGTACCTAACTAGTCTTCTACCACGCTACAACCCATCACGCTCCCTAAGGTCACAAAACGCTGGACTTTTGATAGTACCTAGGATAGCAAAGTCCACTAAAGGAGGTAGAGCTTTTTCGCATTTGGCTCCCAAACTCTGGAATAGCCTTCCTGATAATGTTTGGGGTTCAGACACACTTCTTCTGTTTAAATCTAGATTAAAAACACTTTCTTTGGCCAAGCATTCAAATAATGCATCTCATAATTTTGGACTGCAGTTATATCTGATCAAATGTGCATTATTATTCTTTAGCTTGGGTTAATCTAATTAATTTTACTTGGCTGGAACAGCAGCTACGCTAATTATGTCTCTATTCGTTTCTCTGCTTTGCCACGGGATTTACATCCCATGGTAACTAGGATTTACACAAGCTCCAGTCTGGATCCAGAACACCTGAGAAGAGATGATGCCAACCCCTCAGAGGACCTCAGATGATGCTAACCCAGAGACAACATACAGAACTACCACATTTTGCTATAAGTTTGATTGCATAATTGCTGTTAATAGTGTTAATCGTCTGTTTGTTTACGTCTTTTATTGATTTTTCTGAACATTTCTGCCATATGCACATGAACCGACAGTCATCACTGATAAGCTACTACTAAATATTGTAGAAACTTAATTTTCTGTAAAGTTGCTTTGTAATGATTTGTATCGTAAAAAGTGCTATACAAATAAACTTGAACTGAAAAAAAATATATCATTTGTTTTCAAATGTAGAGAGACTGTCTTACTCTGTGTGGCTCCACTGACTCTGACCTCCAGTTGGCTGAGGTGTTTCACCAGCAGGGCTGTATGTTGCAGTAAGTCTCGGTTCTGCAGCAGCAGCTGGTGAGTTCTGGCCTGCGCCTCCATGCGGCCAGCCGTCTCTGCGGCCAGCTGATCCTTCAGGAGCTGCACCTACAGCAGAGACACGCTCAGTCAAGAATAATACCGGTCTTACTGAAAGATATCATAACCTACATGTAGGATAAGAGTTGAGAATTATAGTGATTAAAACCACTCTTAGTTCAGGTAATATAGAGTATAGAGTTCATTCTCCAAATACTAACCTGTGTTTTTGGTGTAGCAGTAGCAATGACAGATATTAAGATTTTAATCTATAATTCTGTTAATCGATCATTTTTAAAGAATCTAAAGTGGCTTCCTGCAGTGGCTTTATTTTGTTGTTTGGTTTGAGAGATTTAGCCCATAGGAAATCAAAGAAAGATCCCTTTAATATCTCAGTTGTTTCTTCTAGATAGCAATGAGACAAATGGAGAGCAAACAGAGACTTCTTGTGAGAAAAAACACCCCTCTTGAGAATCTACTCTTGAGAAGTGGTTTTCAACCTTTTCGATACTAAAATTGTCAATGACAATATTTAAAGGTCCACAAAGACATTTCTGAAACTATCACCTATTATGACAAAGCTGCTTATTTTCAAACTTTGTATTTACTGAATCTAGAAGTAGAAATATTAAAATAATTAAATAAAATAATGGATGACATACATGTAGCTGCTTATTTTCAAACTGAGTGAGTGGCAAAATTAAAATAATTAAATTCCATAATCCCAAAAACTGAATGTTCTAAGTGTGCTGAGGCCCCCTTGAGCCAGTGCTCTAGACTTTTTAATATGAGATCTCAACAATATTAAAAACTGTGCTCATATTGGCAAAAAAACAAAACAAAAAAACAATCAAGTCAAATTTAGTTTAAATATAAAATCTGCTATTCAAATTAATTTGTCTGATTTGTTAAGAAACACCTTAGACAAGGTTGACACCCAAAATAAACTAAAATCTAAGTCTCCTGAGATATGAAAGAATAACAAAATTTTCCTCTGGGTGGGGGGTGATTGTACATTACTTTCATTTATGCTATGCAGTGGCATGACTGTGCTGAATCAGAGCTGAGAGCACATCAGCTTCCTCTCTCTCTCTCTGACAGGACATTATAACCACAACAGCATCTGAACCCTATACAGTATCCCAAATGAGAACTAATATCATTAGTCGGAGACAGAATGACTAAAATAAACAGGCAAACGCAGCGAGATGATTACCTCTATCAGCGTCTTGTTCTGTCTCCCCAATATTCTTTGCTTCCTCATGGTTATGGAGAATGATTTGGGCTTATAGGGTACATGAGTGCTTTCTAACAAAGGCTATCAGTAGTCATTTCAGCATAGAAAAATAAATAGGGTTATGCAGGAAATGTGCCTCTGAAATTGCCGGAGTGAGGCGAGGTGAGGTGAATAGCTTTGTACTGGTTGGAGAGCAGATGATTGTGAAACAGCCTGAAAATATGGAATCAACTGCTGCATATCTCATAGAGCTGTAGCGCCTCCTAGAGCTAGAAAAGTGTAAACAATGTCTTACCTGTGCAACAGCGATCTGTGTTTGTTGCTGCTGCTGTAGCAGCTGTTGTTGGAGTAACTGCAGGCGGTGCTGGGTGGCCAAAGGTGTGATAGTAGGAGAGCAAGGGCTGCTGGGAGATAGCGTATGGAGAGAGACACCCTCCAGGTCTTGTAAAGACTGAGAGATGAAGAACGAGAAAAAGAGAGCAGAGAAAAAAAAGTTGTTTAACTATTTGTTTGGTTAAAACATTATCATTTGAAACATCATCTTCTGCAGTGTACAACTGAGGACTATGGGCTTTGAAAGCATAGGGTTAATTAGTGGGCATGTGTGTTTGCACTGAGAGAGCACTTTAATATGTAGTTCCACATGAACAAAGGACATTTCAAGTACTTTCATTAGAAGAGGAACATATACACAGGCACAACTCAAACACACACATACAGAGAGAGAGAGAGAGAGAGAGAAACTAATTTTCTCTAAGTAGCTTTACTCGGTCTGTTATAAAAGGGACTAAGAAAGAAACATGACTCTAGGGATTTGATCATCAAAACAGTCTCTGCTTTCTCACCTAATTATATTTTGGGTTAACACTTTACTTTACAATACAGATTGTATTTTTAATCAATGTTAAAAATTACATTTTTAATTAAATTAAACCCTCACACAAACCTTTATACATTTAAAGATTTCCATAGACAATATGTAGACATTAAAAGAATAGCTCACCCGAAATGAAAATTCTGTCACAATTTACTCACCCTTAAGTTGTGGGTGACTATAGTGATTATACACACAAAGCTGTATAATTTCTTTCTTCTGTTGAACATAAAAAAGAAGATATTTTTGGGACCAGAGACTCCTTGGTTAACCACAGTTTTCTAAATGTCCTCTGTGTTCAGCAGAATAAAGAAACTCATACAAGTTTGGACCAAACTGAGGGTAGTAAATGATAGATAGTAGAATTTTCATTTTTGGTTGAACTATCCTCTCTCTGGAATACTTTGTACAAAATGTATCTGGATATTCTAACTGATAAATCAAGGCATAGTAAATCAGTGCTAGTTTCAAGTCTTCAAGTCTACATCTCTCATAAATTTGCCATTTATAATTTAGAAACTGCTCATTATAGTTTAGTTTACATGTCATGAGCTATAAAGTCAAGTAACTGTTTGTCAAAACAAGTCACAACACTCTTTAAACCACTGTAAGGTAAATGCAAATATGTCTCAAAATATAAGTAGCGCCAAAGTTTTGGATCAAGAAGGAGAAAGATCATAGTGTAAACATATGCATGACATAAAACATGACATTATCACAAATAGAAAGCAGCAAAGAAAACAACAACATAATTCCTCTTTCTGTGTGATTTCAGATGTCAACCACCAGGAGGAGCTGGAGGTTCATATCAGCATGAGGAGAGACAGAGGATGGAGGTAGAGGCGCGTCTGCAAAAGCAAGACTGCCAAAATGAAACCGTTCATGAAAACAATCTTTTCATATCCATTATCTCCATTGTGCAGACAGAAGTATCTTCCATATATAGGATGGCAAAGAGATAACAGTTCGGAACTACATTTAAAAAAATTACAATAATAATAATAATGAAAAAGCATTAAAAATGGAGCTGTAATAATGAATGTTCCCATTCTGTCTTCATTTATCCTCCAGTAGATCTATTTGTCATGAACGTCAGCTACAAAGCTAATGGAACACCACTGGATCTTTGATAACTGCTAGACAAGGAACACATGAATGCATTATGAAAGGATTGCTGCTAAATGAATACATGTAAAATGAATGAATGCATTATCTGCTTTCAGGCTAGGCAGCCTTTCTGTACTGAGAATTTCTGTAATGAACCATGGGGAGATATCAAGCATCAAACAATTTTTGAATTTGACTTACTTAATAATCCTTATGGTACAGATAATAATAAAAATAATAATACTGTATCTTATTTAAAGTATAAAAAGCATTTATAAATACAATCCGAGCAGCTGAGTCCTTAGCCATCTTCAAGAATCAGCTAAAACCACATCTCTTCCATCTTTATTTGACACTCTAATTCTAGCACTCTCTATTCTAATTCTATTCTTTAAAAAAAATACTTGCCCCTTTTAGACTTGGACTCTATTCATTTACTAACAAAAAAGGCCTAACACTAGCTTACTCTATTCTTTTTCTATTTTATCTGTTTTCTTTTTATTATATAATTAAAAAAAGCATTAGCGATAGGCTAACTGAGACTTGTCATATATCATCAGGGGCACCTTTTTTTATATATAGTGGTATTTGTTAAAGTATTTTAGTGTGCCATGTTAATATAGTTGTAGTTTTATAAGCTTCCTTACAATTATTTGTTGAATTCGATTTTTTTCCCTTGTTGATATGCCATTTAACATTCACAACACTGTTCTGCTTAAAATGTGAATGTAAGTGAATAAGCAAATTCATTCTTTGCCAGAAGGTGGCGCTTGTGGAACAGTTACATAAAGTAAACATGATGTTATTACAGGCATTATACGGAGGTAATATGGAAAGAAAATGCAATTAAAACTTTCCTGGCCGAAATGTGAGTTTACAGGTATGATTTAAACACCATCAATTACACAAAATATTCATTTTTCATCATTAGTAGATCAAAAAAAACACTTGGCAAGTTGGCATAAATGTGAGCTATTTGGTGATTGTGTTGCTGGCTAAATGAAATTCCTGTCTCA
The DNA here is from genome assembly GCF_018340385.1 of Cyprinus carpio. Taxonomy (NCBI): domain Eukaryota; kingdom Metazoa; phylum Chordata; class Actinopteri; order Cypriniformes; family Cyprinidae; genus Cyprinus; species Cyprinus carpio. The sequence continues at coordinate 9,950,314 of NC_056601.1, forward strand.
CTGGGGCTGTATGATTTTATTTTCACCACAGACACAGTTAAGTGTTTAAAGTCAGGCAAAGATTTTGAACATAGTGTGCAGGCCTGGGCCAACGTAACAGCATCACTGAATACCCAGAAGGAGGAATAAGGTTGAGTTAAAGGGGAAAAAACAGAAGAGAAAGGAGGTAAAAGGGGTTTCCTCTGTATTTATGAACAGGGTATTTCCAGCTGACGAGCGATATTGGACAGATGTCTGTGGGGAGAAGAGCTTTTCAGTCATGCTCATACTCCAGATCACTCTCACCTGGAGGGTTTGTCCAGGTTTCACCACGCTGAGCTCAGACAGACTCTGAAGAATGTCATCCATAGCCTGCTCACTGAGCTTTGTGGAATGTGACTCCATTCCAGGGACATCATCCATTCCGTGCTCCATCCCTGTCAGCTGACGAGCTGTAAACAACAGCAGAATTTTAAGAATATGATGCACACTTCAAGAAACCAGTTATACAACAATGATCACCATGTTCATAAATCACGCGAGATAGATCACAGAAATGCTGGACTCCACAGATTTGATTTACTCAGTGATGACATGTGTTTTAGGCATTAATGCTCAGATGCGATGGCATGGTTTCACCTTCAGGGCTGGGCTCTTCTCCAGACTGATCGCTCTGGCCGTCTGCAGGGCCGTCTGGCTGTTCATCTGCATTCTGCTCAGCGTCCTGCAGACTCAGCTTATGGCACACCTCAAACGCCTGACCGACCGTCCGCACTATCCGCATGGCCTGACTCTGAGAGAGGAGAGAGGTAAAAGATCACATTTAGAATCTTATATACATAAACCACATTATATGAATAATCTTCATGTTTACATTTGATTAATAAATAAAAAATGTTTAAATATGTGTGAGGTGCAAAACTCATTACAAATAATATTAACAGCATAACAAATGCATAACATTTTAGCATAACAACAAATATATATATGTTCTCATATATATATATATATATATATATATATATATATATATTTACATATTTATATTTACATAAGGATAATTTATATATAAATTACATTTACTTTACAATACAATGACCAAAAATATTCATTTAAATATATATATATATATATATATATATATATATATATATATATATATATATATATATATATATCGGTTATTTCAAAATATTTTGGTTACTGTATTTCAAAATAGCTTTTTGACACATTTTCTTGATTTTATCATATAACATCATTTTCTTCTGCTTTTTGTTCATAGGTAGTTTTTTTCCATTCTGGGGGCTGTGCTACTACAATTCCATGAAAAAAAAGCAAAGGGCAAAGAATGACAAGAAGAGCAGAGACAACAGAGACAAATAGGTGAAGAGTATCAAGGTCAAGGAGTATCAAGGCCCTCTACAAATTTCATCAGTTGCTCAAGGCCAAGATGGACTGAAAAAAATGGCATACATCATGATATTTATCCTTGGTCTGGGGCAAAGTGGCAGAGAGAAGGAGAGTAACAGGAGACCATTATTTTTCCTTTTACATAAAAAAGAGACTGCTCTACCTTTTTTTTGGACTTGAATACATTGCATCTGAACGAGTTACTGGATCCGTCACGAGCAATGTAGCTGAAAATCTTCAGATCCTGAGAATCATGGGATACATAGAAGATCCTAGGATAAAAAAGAGAAAAAAAAGTTAATATAGGCTAAACATTAATACAGTATAATTTGTCGAATCATCATTTATTTTGTTATATTTTCTGTATCTCACCTGTATATGGGGTCGTGCATAACCAGCATCTTGCTCTCATCCCACGTCCACTCTTTCCTCTTGAGGTCAAAACAAGGCAAATGTCAGGGACTCTACTGCAAATGCTTATTATGAATGAGATAAAAATATAAACTTCTAAATTCTAGTACTGTAATTCTGATACAGGTTAATGATATTCATGCGTCATGTCAGAGGTGTAGGGCTGATGAGATCACACATGCCTTGGGTTTTTTGCGCAGCACCACTTTGACCCCGTCTACAGAAACCACTATGCTCACTTTCTTCTTCTTCACGCTCTTTGCCTTGAACTCATACTGCAAGGAAAAAACAGTGATTTAAATGCATGGAGAGACTATGACCAATCAAACTGAAGTACTGGGACCAATTCTAAATCAGTTAGTACTCATTAGCACCTAAACTGCTAAATTCTGAAGATAGATAAATAAAACAATCAGTCCTGCCCTGAGAGCCTAATTAAAACTACATTATAATGAAGTATTTACAATAAACAACAACTTTCTTAAAGAGCTGAAACTGATGTAAAAACTGGCGACTGTTTTCTTTTATGATTTCTAATATGTAATTTATTCCTGTGATGGCAAAGCTAATTTTTAGCAGCCATTACAGCTTTAGTGTTTAGTGTCTTCAGTGTCAAATGATCCTTGATGAATAAAAAGTTCAAAAGAATAGTATTTACTTGAAACAGAAATCTTTTGGAACATTATAAATGTTTTTACTGTTTCTCAAGTTTCCCAACATGGCCTATGCTAGCATTTGACTTGCTTTCTCTTACTTACTCTCGTACATTTTATTGCGCTTTATACATTGTTTACATATTATGTGTCATAGGCACTGTATGTTGAGAATACAATCCCAGAATGCACGGCAAGGAGCTCCTTGAAAATATATACTATATATTTAAGATAGCAGACAGAGAGATCGAGATATTTGTACGTACTTTGCATGTTGTGCTTATCAGAGCATCAAACTACTCAAATCAGCTCTGTTCTCCTGTAAGGTCAGAATAAAGTAAAAAAATTCTTGCAACTTGATAAGCATGAAATGGGTCCAAGAATGATTTATTTCCAAATGTCTTTAGTCTGAATGATTCAGATAGAGACTATTTGAGTTTTTGCGTTCTTTGAAACTCGTTGAGTTGGATATGAATCATTTCTGCTGAAAGACTTTGTATTCATTATTGAAGTCAAGTCCTGGACTGAACTGAGAGAGCTACACTCATTCGCTGAATGCTCTTCTGTCCATCTCTTGTAGGCTAGAGGAAAACAAGTAGTGATGGTGGAAAAATAAAGACTGTATGAGTTGTACTACAGGAAAAGGGCATGACAGGTATGACCACGTGTGCAGATGACAAACCTTTAGACTTGCTGAAGAGCTTGAGTGTGTTGAAGTTGCTAAAACTTTAAACTACCTTGACAGAGTTAATCACCACCATGACTCTCTATTAGAACGAGAAGAGATGCTTATTTTCACTTAGTCATCAATCTGTAATTTGCTTTGGGCAATTGCATCTGTTAAAGGGATAATTCATCCAAAAATTAAAATTCTGTCATCATTTGCTCTATGGAAGTCAATGGCAATGACTCAACTGTTTGTGAACTATCCCTTTAAATGAGGAAATATAAATTTGGCTTATTACAACAATTAATCCAGCCATATAGCAGATAATTTTGGCCTTCCGTTTTTGTATTTATAAAAGTTATACATATGGCACCCGATAATAATAATTGTTTTGGTGTGGTGGTTTTTGCTGTGTTTTTGAAGCAATATGCATTTGCAGCTGTCACGCGTGGCTGCTGTGAAGAGCATGATGCAGTAGCAGGATCAGGAAACCACATTTATTATAACTCAAACACAGAGAACTCAGAGTACTAGGAACACAATCACTATACATATACGACACCTGAATTAATGAAAGAAAGAATAAAATAAGTAATATTCGAAGGAACAAAGTTATTCATTTTAAACACATAGAGATTTAGAATTAATTCGATGAGCACAATAAATATTAAAAATAATACAAAATTCTCATTGACTGACATTGTTAAAAATGTCTCGGTTACGTATGGTAACCCTCGTTCCCTGAATAAGGGAACGGAGACGTCACGTCGTTGACTGACTAATTGTGATATCCCAATTAGTCGGTCACCGACGTGACATCGAGAGTGACCGACTGAAAGGGAACTGTGATTTGTCTTCATTCTTACATTTGCAAAATGAATTGTGATCAGTCTTGTCTTCTAGGCATATGCTTCAACCATTTGTAGTCACCTTTACTCTGTAATATGGAATAAAGTAGAGTTTAGGCTAAACACAATTCTCACTATTCTATTTCCTTCAGGAAATGCACATTATTCATACTTTTCCATTTTATTTTCGAGATTTTTCTTCTTTATTAGAAGGGTCATCACATAAAATGAAGACAACATAATGTCCCAAAGACAGTGGAGACATTTGAACTTAAATCTACCACATCCTATTTACTGGTTAATATTCTGCTTATGTCTTTTATATTAATAGGAAAATCATAAAGGACGATATTTGCACTACAGCTTTCAAAATTTATTTTTAATTCGGCCAGAACTTAAAGAGCACTGAAATGAATGGCCTTTGACCGGAGATGCACATTACTTAGCATGCATGCAGCCATTTAGGACCAAGGACAGCTCAAGACCAAACAAAATAAAAGCAAAAAGGGAAGAAGTTGGGAGTCGAGGGACAAGACATGGCTGGGAGTGAATACAAAATAAGGCTACATGTCAAATGCTCCACACCAATTGACCATTCAGCCTTCAGGGTTTCTCATTCATTTCACTCTTTACACTACCAGAGTCAACACTGCATTAAACACAAAAGACATCAAAAATAAGCTATATCTATTCTATGGCATAGTAGTGCATATGAGACTGTGAGAAAGGTAATAATATGTAATACCATAACCATAATAACAAATCAATAAATAAAACCAGAATGCAAATAAATGTAATGCTTTATTGCATTCACCTGCTTTCTTTAGTCCTTGGATATCACTTTGACCTGTCATGTCTTGAAGTAGCTCCTGACTGCATGATGTGACCTTCAGTATAATTAGCAGTGGATGTTAGCATCCATAGGCCACACTAAATATTAATGCACCCTTCCTGTACAACATGTTTATACGCATGCCTCAAGATCTCTATGGGATGCTGGATTGTGTGATGTGGTTATCCCCCCAAAATTGATTTTAGATTTTACAAAATACATATAAATGTCTCTAATTGTGACATTTAATGCTAGTATACTAGTGTGGCACATACTACACAGTGTATACTTCATACATCACAATATTTTTAAATAGTAGCATGTGAAACAGCATGCACACGATTATTTTAATATATTTATTTAGCATTTTTAATCCAGCAAATACAAGTATTTTGCATTCCAATCAATGAGTAAAGAAAGAGATTAAACATCATATTTGAGATTGTTCATTTATTACCCTAAAAAAAAATCAATACTAATAGCGTAACACCTATGAGGAAGTGGTAACTCTCATCTTAATGTCTTAAGCACATGTTACAGTTTATGACACACCTTGAGGTTTTGCTTAACCCCATGACAACAATACACTTAAACCTGCTCCACTTTAGCTCCATTTGTGCAAAAAAGCCAAGATGTCAAAATCAAACTAAACTGTTCTGTGTCAGCATTCTTTAAAGGAGAAAAGGAGTCTGCAAGAATGAAATTTTAATCTTTCATATTGCTCAAGTGCAAAGTGCATATATAAATATTTAAGATATACTGCATAGCCATTTTTCTCTGTGCATAAACATTTCAGTGAAAAGTTTTAAAACTGCAGTTGTCATTAAATAATAATAATAATTATTATTATAAAATTTAAACTGAAGAAATCCCCCAGAAAACAAATAGGTCAGACTTTAAATCTTTGGATTAAGAGCTGAATCCAGACTGCTATAATCCTGTCTTGCTTTTATGTCTAATTTCCATTTTGTTAAAAAGCATCTGCATAGTGGGCTTAAAGTTGACAAAGCCACCATACTCAGCACTTAATGACATTCCTTACTGATCTCTCTCTATCCCTCGCCTTAGTTGTAAGTGTTTTAGATGCCAGCATATGAGAGAAAACAATTACAAGTGACATCTCCATTTGTTTTTTAAGACAACCATCAAAAGCATTTATTTAGCAACTGAACACTCAAAAAACAAGTGCACTTGTATTACTAAGACTACACTCCAGAGTATACAAAAAGGGGTCTGATAATTATAATGATTATCAGACCCCTAATAATATTTTTTTTCTTTAACACATGACAGATTAAAATTTGAACTTTTTCTGGAATACTAAATTCACACGGATTTAATGGTTTTGTCCCATTACCTGGCAGTACTGGGTATACACGGAATGATCATGAACCATGAAACCCTCAAATACAGCTTTTCAAGAAAGTCTTTGAAAAGTCTTAATGCAATCTGGGTCACGATTCATACAGACAATCACAATCAATTAAAGGCTGTATCCTAGCAACAGTCTTTAAATGTGAGATTCGGGGGGTCGATTCTTTTCACCCAAATCTTCCCAACAGTCCTTTAGTGCTTCAGGAGCAAGACACGAAGGAGGGTGTAAGCCTGTGAGGTTGCCTGTCAACGATCGCCAAAAGACCTAACAAATTCAATGTGCATCTGAGTATGAGTATGACAAATTTTTGGTTGATTCTGTCTCAAGTTAAACTGTATTTAGTCAGAATGCATTGCATTGAATTGCATTGAATATGGATATTATTCAAGGTATTGTACTGAAAAGGTATCATATAAAATTAAAATATCATGACACCACTAGTCAGGATAAATGAAAATGTAAGCTGAATGTAGAAAACAAATACACAACATCACATAACTGCAAGCATCAGCTTTTGTAGTGACAACATGCTTACTTGTTGGTAAATGGAGAAAAACAACTGAATGAAAGGCAGAAGAACCCAAGACAGAGTGGGAAAAAAGTGAGATCAGTTATTTAATAAATATAGTATTTTTAAAATGTCTGTTGATATACCACTGCTTCCTTCCCACACAACAAAAAAGATGCATTTGTAATGTTGTCTGTTGTTTCTCTTAGGAATTTCACCTTTGGCACTAGGGATGCAAGAACTAGGCCTACTTCCATTAGACGCTGCCATTGGAAATGATGGGATGCTGAGAGCGAGTTAGTTTCTCTGCTTGACTAGGATTTCTGCTTGACTTCAGACCAATGGGGAGTGTGTGTCATTTTTACAGAGCGTGTACTTGAGGAAGTGAGCGAGAGAGACTGAGCGACAGACAGGGAGAGAGGGAACATTGAACAGACTTCCGAACTCATTTCTTGGAATCTGAGTCGGTATGAGCTACCTGCTGGGAGTGGGACGAGGGCCAATCAGTTGATGTCACGAACCCCATGGGTGGGATTTAATAACCTTTACTGTGCTGCTGGCCCTTTAGAATGGCTTGATATTTTAGTGTGAGTGTATGTGGGAAATGGTGAAAAGAGACAGAAACAGACCATGAGCAATATTACATGGAGCATTCAGGTTTTCTCCAACAAGCTGTTGTCAACATGTCATCTTATATATATATATATATATATATATATATATATATATATATATATATATATATATATATATATATATATATATATAATTTAAAGTTTTCACCTAAATATAAGCTTGCTTTGATGTTGATGTTCATATGGGCATGTGCTTGACTGAATAGATGACAAGACATGTGTACTGACAGGAACTCCCTGTGGTACGATCTTTAACAACAACCTCAGCCATTAGAAGTGAGTTTATGTGTGCAAGTGTGTGTGTGTGTGTGTGTGTGTGTGTGTGTGTGTGTGTTTGTGTGACAGAAATGAAGTGAAAGAGATTGTTGCTTTTGTGATTTTGTCTGCTGTGTAGATGTCAGAACTGACTTTTGAAAAATCCATATTTGTCAACAATTAGTTTAGGCCTTATCAGCATAGTGTCACAATTTCAGACCCATCAATGAATTACCTGGACTTGTTGTGCATAAACAGCACAGTAACAGGTGTGAGCACAGTTCAAAATGACTCGTTCTTTCTGTCTAATGTAGTGTAGTGTTTAATGTGACCACACAGAAGGTCAACTCAGAAAACAAGGCCAAGTATGAGGGCACCATCTGTCCCATGTGCATGTCTGCGTTTGTGTTCGAACAACAATATCAACACTCAAGCGTCCAAGTCACATGCATTGTGCAAAGATAAAGATTATGGTTTTATAGATTAAGGGCAGATCTTTGTTTAAAAAAAAAATAACACCTGTCATACACTACTGTTTAAAAGTTTGGGGTCAGTAAGATTTGTCTTATAAAATAAGTTAATACTTTAAATCAGCAAGGCTGAATTTAATTGATCAAAACAAGATTTTGATAACAGTAATAAATGTTTTTGAGTGAAAAATAAGCATATTAGAATAATTTCTGAAGGAAATTCCAAAAAGACTGGATGCTATAAAAGAAATTAATACTTTTATTCAGCAAGACTGAACTGAATTGATCAAGACATAAATACATTTTAAAAATTAATCAAATAGGCATACTTCAAATAAATGTGGTTCTTTTATTCATTAAATAATCCTGATTTTTTAAAATCCTGATTTTCACAAAAATATTAAGCAGAATAACTGTTTTCAACACTGATAACAGCAAAAAAATGTTTTGTGTGTGTGTGCAAAATAAGCATATTAGAATAATTTCTGAAGGACCATGTGAAAGACTGGAATAATGGATGCTGAAAAATCAGCTTTATATAACAAATCTGTGATTTGTTAATTCTCTTTAACTTTTATTTAATTGACAAAAGTACAAAGAAAAGATTTCCACTGACCAAATTAAATGTACTTTGTAAATATGAAGAAATTTTGTTTTTGACGGCTGCAACACACTCCAAGAAAGTTTGGAAAGAGGCAAAATAAAAGTGAAAAGGTTATAGAATATCCATGTTTAACTGTTTTGAAACAGTTCACAGTAAGCAGGTGAAATGGTAATAGGTCAGCATATCATGTTTGGCTATAAAAGGAGCAAATATATATATGTGTGTGTGTGTGTGTGTGTGATATTAAAACACAAAACTTAAACTTTAACTTAAATTAAATTAATAATATTCCACAATATTACAGTTTTTACTGTATTTTGATCAAATAAATCCAGACTTGGTAAGTAGTATAAACAAATAATTAAAAATTATACCCATATTAACCCCAGAACCATGACAACTGGAGGAGCAGAGCTATTTAAGTTTTAAATGCTTTGCTTCAGTCAAGTTCATGTGCCTTTTTTACTCATTTATCCTAATGTAATTTAACATCTGACAGAAATTTGCTTTAAAAATCACCTTTCTAATGTGAAAAAGTCATTTGTTTCCTAATATGACTCACACAAACATTTATAAAGCCTTTTTCAATTTACTCAGCAATGACATCTTAATTGGCCATTCCAGGCTCACACACATTCCCTTTCAGCCTCTCTCTTATACACTCACCAAAACAATGGCCTCAGTTGGGCCAAATGGCTTTCCGTGACAAAGTAGAAATGAGAAGAAGAAGCAAAGAGAGTGTAGATCAGGGAATAGAGGAGGAATGGAGGGAAACACAAGAAGATGAGAAATGGCAGGCACAGACACAGGGAATGAGAGACACTCCTAAAAAGCGAGAGAGATATACAATATCCCTAAAGTAGAGCAACCATCTCTCTCTCAGCTTCTTTTTCTCAAGCCCTGAGGCAGTTTTCCCAATCACAAAACAAACTAAAACCCAACAGATAGTGGAGTTCACATAGAGTGCGTGTGTTACAGCGTGCCAGAGAGTGCAGGTGAACGTTAAAAGTGTGTCATGTTTGTGTGGGTGGAGTATGGCCGAATGCGCTTGGTTCTCAAACACCCTCAAAGTTTCAGGACTCAGGACATGTTTCGGCAGAGTTGGGGGGGGGTTGCCATGGTGATAAGGGGGTCCTGGCCTTGCGTAAATGGTTAACACTTACAAAAATAGTCCGACGAAGCGAAAGAGAGTGTAAGAGAGAAGATAGTGAATGAGTAGAAGAAAAGCAGCAAAAGAGTGAGGAACCCTGCTGAGTGGACTGACTGAGAGCAGTGGGAAGGAGGGTTCTTTCCTTTTATTAAGACTTACAAACATTTTAAGTCTGTTCATGTGTATTTTTTCTTCTCTGGAGCGAAAAGCCTGTGTCTCTGTATATGCATGCATTCAAATGTATGTGGTTGTCTCGAGGATGTTAATTACCCGATTATTTATGTCACATCTAATGTGATTTAAATGTAAATATTGACAGCTTGCAGTTTGGTTTGGAGGGAGAGATGTCGAGCTCATGGATGCTAGTGCATGTAGGCCATTACACTGCATCTGTCCCTGGGCTACGGCACAACAATGAAGCCTTTCATTCTCTCTGTAGCCCCATATCAGCCCCCTCCCCATTAGACACACACACACACCATCCACTCCCTAACCCTCACCACCTCCTCTTTCCTTTCCTCTCCTCCTGACCTCTTTATCACATTCTCTCATGGTTTTGTAAGACTGCCATTAGCATCAGCGTCACAGTCGAACACAAACATTTCTAAAACATAAATTCTTTTACACCAACTTTGTCTGGGACAATAAAAAAGTTTTTTTTATAAAATTTATATAAAAAAAATAATTTATAAGAAAAAAACCACGTAGGATTTTTCAAGTGATGAGTAGATTTTGGATGGTACATCAGAGCTCAACAGATTTAAAGAAAAAAATACCATCATTGTTATTAATGTAATATAAAATTAAGAAGCTATAAAAAGGCGGATGAGCAACTTAAACTGCAACCTAATGAAATCAAAATGAAAACATTGCCACTAACCCAATCAGTCATACTTATATTAGCTCATCCATGCATTCATTCACTGACCTATAAAATCCTAGGCTGACAGATGTAGAAATGAAGTTATCAAATTAAATATAACACAAGTTAATAAGATCTTGAATTGGACAACATAACTCAGTGTGCTATTGAAATTGTTGTGTAAATGATTTTTGGTCATTTTAATTTAATTCTTGCTGTTAACACACCATGAACTACGACTTTTGCTTCAGTAAACTCCTAACTTGCTGCTTATTAATAGTTAGTAAAGTAGTTGTTAAATTTATGTATTGGGTAGGATTAGGAATGTGGAATATGGTTATGCAAAATATGTGCTTTATTTACTACTAATAAATATCCGATATGTTAATAGGCATGCTAATAAGCATTGAGAATTGGTCCCTATTATAAAGTGTTACAGATTAGCAACTTATACACAGACTAACACACAAAGACGTACACATATTCAAAGGCAAACCTGCGTACAACATGTACGGTAAAAAAGATGTGGAAGAAAAATGAAGACAGTATGTGTGGGTTTACACAGCTATACTTCATAAGTTAGCTAAACCTTACAAAATCACCATTTGCTTACATTCCGCAGACAAATTCTTGATTACAAAAATTAATAAATAAAACAAATGTAAAATTTCATTATAAAAATTATAAAAGCAAAGTTAACTTTTAGGAGCAGGAATTTGTAAGTCATTATAATTAGTTTAATGCAATATTTATTTCCAGTCTTCTAATCTGATTGGACAAGCAGGGTTCAAGAGTTTGTGTCACCAGTCTGTGTCCCACTGTGTTCCAGACAAGAGCATGTGAGTGGTGATAAGTGAAAGTGGAACTTGTTGTGTTGCTTAAATTATATAAAAACAATAGACATCAATATGAATACATTTAGACAGCTAAGTAAACGAGTGTGAGAGTGTGTGACGGCTCACCAGACACCGCTGTTGCTATAGTGTCATTTTGCATACATAAAAAAAAATCTATATTGCACTACAGAGGAAATGAATGATGTTTTTTCCAGGTTAGCCTGGACTGATTTGCTCTAAAGAGTCATAGATGCATAAGAACTAATACAGCTTAAAAAACCCTTTTCATCATCTACAGGCTTTTCCTTTACATTATATACAGATCTTTCTTGTGTCTGAATTTCTCATTTGGTTAAACTTAAACATATTGAAACTCTGGCTAACTCTGCTTAGCATACCTAGGAATAAATAAAAAAAACGTCATAAATAAGACTTGATAATAGACACTATGTACAATAACATTGCATTTTCATCTTTCGGAAGACACACACTGCATTATGGTCTATACATAGCTTCATTCTACAGATTTGATCTGTTGAGGAATGAAGGCACATAACAATTAAAGTCTTAATTACAGTATTCCTTGGCTGAAATGAATGAGGTTTCTCAAATAGTGACGAATGAAAGAGTAAACAAAGAAAGCGAGAAGATAAAAAGGGGCAGGGTCTGAGATGACTTGCAAAGGTCAGAGACATGGTTATGGGATGTTTCCTTCATTGGTAGTGGACCACTTTCCAGTTATTTTTAGGTCTGATAACACAAGACCTAAGGATCTGTCAATCACATGCTGGCATTCTTAAGAGACATACTGCAAGCTGACCTTTAACCCAGTCATCACAGAGGGACTGAGAGAAAGAGAACGCTGTCAAGTTATGTATCTGCTGCCCAATGTTGACTGATCTCAGAAAGAGTCTGTGAAAGATTAATATATCCTCTTATAACCACACACACTTACACAGAGTGGGTGGTATGAATGTGTTCAGAGTGCAACAGTAGAAATGTCTCACAAGAATATATATCCACATGCATATGATTAGGCAGGACTGTCTTCCAACATTTACACACAGAAATGAAAAAAAAAAATTAGTGGAACAAATCAAGACAAGGGACAACTTTTGTGCAGGAAAGATATCATGATCATATATATGTTTGTGTATCATGATATAAGATTTTGGTCATACTGTACAACGCATCATTAACTCACACTTAACCTTGAGCTGTAACAACTGTTCATTCAGACATGCTTCTATTAAGCCACATCATGGAAAGCTTCTCCATTGCATAAACTAAGTTATTTTTAAGTATTACTTTGTGGTTTCATGTACACACACACACACACACACACACACACACACACATACACATTCACAGCAGGTGCCAAAGAAAAGCTGCTCATCGGGGCTTGATTTAAAAAGCTGACTTGCCACGCAAAACTTCATCCAATGACAGTTGGGCCTATAAAAGCTCAGTTTCCCAATAACGTGGAGAAAAATGGTAAAGAGAGAAAAGAAGAAATAGGCTGTAAAGAAGGTCAGTACAAATTATTTACTGTTGTTTTCAGCAGAATCTAACACAACAAGGGCATGAATTCTAGACTTGTCTCTGAGGGAACTCGCTAACCTAGAAAATATCAGCAGTGAAACACATTAAACAAACTGACACCGACATTCCCCTAAAAAGCACAGAACAACTTTATCAGACTCCTATTTAGATGTACTTTTTCCTCACTATTTACACCCACACAAACAAGTCCATCATGCCATAGACATTGAAAGAAATGCACAATCCTTTTTTTCAAATTCCATTTTTTTTATTTTAATTTATCTGGGTTCCGTTTTTACCATTTAAATTTTTCTAGATTCACTTTTAATGGTAAAATTCAATTTTATTAAGCAAGTCTTATTAATTGAAATAGAAACTTACACTATTTAACATTAATTTATTAAAAGTTTAACAAAAATAAATTTTTTAAAGCCCTTTGAAATACTTTTGTGTTGCTCAATTTAAATTTTATTATAATTTTTTTTTAAAAAAACCAAATTTCCATACATTTTTTGGATTCAATTTTAATCGTTTCATTAAAATAATCAAAAGCATCTCTAAATAATTGATTTAATTAAAAAGAAATATATATATCCCCACCCACTTTTTTTTCCCAGATATACTGTGTTATATATTCAAAATTTTATGGTAAAAAAAAAAGAAAATCTGTTAAATATTATTTAAAAATACTTTGGTCCCACTTTATATTGTGTCCCTAATACCTGTGTACTTACATAGTAACTAGATGTGTACATAGTGTGTAACCACATTATAAGTACATATTGGTACATAGTATCTACAGCTGTAATATTTCTGTAACTACACACATGTAACGACCCTCAGGATGGTTTGTGTAAGTACAAATGTGTAACTGGACATTGGTAACAACACTTTTCACTTCACTAAGTACTCATGATTACACAATAAATCTAATATAAAGTGTACCACAATCTTTAACAAAAAGTGCTGTTAGTCCTGTTACACATTTCTACTTTCACTACCAAAAAGTGTTGTTACCAATGTTCTGTTACATATTTGATTTACACATACCATTCAGTGGGTTGTTACATATGTGTAGTTACACAAACATTACAGCTGTACATACAATGTATCAGTGTGTACTTACACTGTGGTTACATATGTACACATCTAATTACTTTGTAAGTACACAGGTATTAGGGACACAATATAAAGTAGGACCAATACTTTTTTTATATAATAATAATTTTATTAGTATCAGTGGTACTATCATTAAGTAATTTATTTCTGTCACAGATTCTTCATTATACTAAACTTTTATTTTTATGGGATTTTGTGAAGCCCTTTAGGTTTCTCTGTTTATATAATATGACGATCATGAAGTGACTCTCAGAGCAGTTCTAGAGATTATGTTCATGTGTTCATGTACTCATATGTTGAGGTGGCAGAGGCTGAAAACACTGCGAGAGTCACGCATGCTTTAGTATGTTTGTAGTAAATAAAACCCTGCATCTGCAGGCTTAATATTCACAGACATTATTCCATATCGCATTTTGATTTAAGTGTAGTGACCTATCTTTGATTAACCATCTAAAATTTGCCAAATTCCATGACATTCTGTGTTATACTATAAATTCTATTTTAATGACTGGATACACAAATCCGTCCACATTTTCCACATTGCGGAAATCATCATCATCAAAAATAATAATAATAAAAATAATAATTATATATATATATATATATATTTATATATATATATATATATATATATATATATATATATATATATATTTTTTTTTTTTACCCAAAATGAGTTTTAAGACCCTTGCTTAAACAAAATATATTTTACATTTGAATTTTTTTTATTTATATAGAGAAGAGAAGAGAAGAGAAGAGAAGAGAAGAGAAGAGAAGAGAAGAGAAGAGAAGAGAAGAGAAGAGAAGAGAAGAGATTAATACAGGATAAAAGGCTCTATGAAAATCTTGCAGCTGAAGCACTTTGATCTCCTGGCAGGCCTGTCACAAACTCTAAAGGTAACAAGTCATGCACACACAAATTCCTGCTCCATGTGTCCAAGCACCAAATCTAACTTAATTTGTCTTAAAAATTTCCTTCAGTTTGAGCTATGAGGATCTGTGTGAGTACATGGGAAGTACATATAGAAAACTAGGACACACACACACACACACACACACACACACACACACACTGACCAATCAACCAAAATAATGGCAGTCATCTCCAATTTCCATTTGCTGTAGACTCCGCAGAGATCATTCATGGGAAATAACAATAATGGCTTTCTGTGCCTCACTCTTTGTGAGTATGTGTGTGTGATATCTATTTTATCAATGTGCAGAACATGAAATATGAAACCTCAGGAGAAAAAATACTATCAGGATACACCCTTAACTAAGCACACACTTGTAGACTCTGCAGAGTATGTGATAAATATAGAGGAACAGGGTGTTTTTTTCCCAGCTAATGAGTCTTACACTGCAAAAGACGTGTCTGAGAAAACAGCTGCTGTGGGCCAATCAGTAGTGATTACTCAGCACTCAGAGTCTGTGTCAGTGAGTGAAAGTGTCTGAAGAACTTACCCTGATTCTTCTCATAGCAGCGACAATCTCCATTCGACTGTTGGGTCTTGGGACGTCCAGGCTGCCAACATACTGCAGAAGAAACACATGCTTCAGTCCTAGATGAAGAGCATTCTGTTTAAACTCTTTTATTAACTGCAACAGAGGAATCACCCAGTCTAAAATTAATGAGGCAGCTTCATTTGCACAAACACATGCAAACACACTTTCTAGGTTAATGAGTGTCAAGTTACTTTTGCATTGGCAGGACACTGACAGCCTCATTTCTCAAATTCTATTTATACTTAAATGTTCATCTAAATCAGTGATTCTCAACTGATGGTGCTTCAAGGCCCACATTTAGATAAATGGTGGTGACCATACTAAAGTTGTTTATTTTACAATGGCAAACAACAAATGTTCTTAAATTCAAATATTAATATGTATCAATATTGCCAAGAACTGCATAAGCCCAACAATATGCAAAGATAGAAAGACAAACTGACAATTTTGCACATTTGTGACCCTGGCTGTGAAAACCCAGCTAAAGTGATTTTTTTTTACTGTTTTCTACATAAAATCATCCTTAATAAGGTAAAGAACATTGTGTGAAAATGTAACCTTGATATCTTTAATATTGACTGAGTAAGGTCATGTCATAGACTGAAATCATAGTGAAATAAATGGTTAAAATTAAGCTTTGATGCTTGTTATCTCATAATTAGATTCTGAGACTTTAGCCTGGATTTCACAGACAGTGTCACATTTATTAGAAACATCAGTAGACGTTAGCCTGTGCAAATCTTCATTGCTTCAAGTTTCATTTTTTTGCATACACAATCAAAACAAATCTGTAATCTGTAATTTGCTGAAATGGTCAGATTTAGAATTGACCGGAAATTAAGGAGGACTGAAATGATCATTTTACATACTTCACTTACCAAAAATTCAAAGCAAATGCATCAAACCCTCAAGCAATCACCTAGAACACCATTTCCATTTTCTTTAGGAAATGAGTCTGACACATCTATTTTTACATAGTTTACTGATTAAATGTATTATTCAAAATACGAACATTTTCTATGGTTACAAAACATACTGTACTGTATGTCCTAATAAAGTAAAAAATGTCCCTAAAAAAAAACAAGGGTACAAAAATGGATCATTCTGTATCTATGACAATCACTGACTCAACATTACATATTTCTAAAATGTGAATATATCAGTGTCAGCTTTAAATAGCACACTTAATCAAGTATAGGTTCAGTGTTTACAAACACCACAGTGTTCTTTCATGCTTGTAATGACCTGATCTTAAGCTATACAGAGATGTTGACCGTAAATACTTATCTCCAGCTTCCACAGTCTAAATCCAGCAGAGAGGGACAGCACTACTGACAACAGTTCAGCAAAAATAGCAACTTATACAGCTGATTTAAGCTTTGAAAGACAAGACAGCAAGACTGCAGTCAGAATGTGTGACTGTGAATATGAGTGGTTCTAGGTCTTGGCTTTCCAGCTTTGGCCAATACAATTCCTGGAAGATAATCCTGCATCACAAATTGGAGCTAAAATTATTCAGCGATAGGCTTCTGAGTGGCTCAGTATACAAAGCTTTAGGTTTTCTGAGGCATTTAGCTGTCTGCAGATTTGAAAAGCTTATAGAAAATCAGAGTATGTAGATGTATTTAAGAAATGACTATGTTAAAAATAGACAGAGGAGTTATCTAGGACCCTAAAGGATGTCCTGGCTTTCATTAATGGGCACTAATTAAATATTTATTAAGCGGCCATAACTAGGCAGTTTTTATTCCAAACAGGACATTGGTTGCTGTATATGATTATAAGAAATATAGAAAACCAAATATTTATCTATCTTAAAATCTAGCAGGCTTTTGTTACTTATAGTGGTGGACAAAATACACTGTCTATACCAAAACCTCAACCATTGAGAGACAACTGATTTTCAATGCTCTCGCTATCAAGGCAGCTCAATGTTTTTTGAGACACAGCCACTGAGTAGAGGTTTATTCAATGAAATGTTAAATACTAATGTCCCAGTCAAACCTAACCGCAGCTTCTGAAGAAACCAAATATCCTCCAAAGATGTCTTGACTCAGTAAACTTACAAATGCAACCATGCAGCCATTATTGAGAAAGTTGTGCCAGACATCAAAAATAGTGTATAAGGCGCAAAAAACAAAACAAAACAAAACAAACAAAAAAAAAAAACGTTGAAGTTTCTCGTCTTGATCTATTAAGTTAATCAAAAATACATTAATTACAAATTAACTTTATACAGATGAGCACGATGAACGTTTTCACTTTCTGATTTTAAACTCATTTTTATATTTGGGGGGCCTAAAGTATTAAAGTATTGATTGCTAAAGAATAAAGGACTTAATTCTTGAGAAAAAAATAAGTTTTTTTTTTTTTTTTTTTAATGATCATTTAATGAAACATTGTGATCACCTGATAAAAGCCAGCATGGCACAACCAACATCTCTAGAAAGCATTGTTGTCATGTAACAAGAAAACAATTAAATAGAGCTCATTATTATTATTATTATTTAAATATAACAGATTTCAAATATCTTACCTCTTTATGAAAATGATTTTATATATCTCAAATGTAGTAGGATAAACCTAAAAAAAAAAACTTGATATAAAATGTCTAAAGTATAGAAAATATTATGACCTTTAAATTTATTTTGATAATTTTTAAAAATATATATGAAACCAAAATTAATAAAGATTACATTTTCTAAATGTATAAAAGATTTCTCCTTCTTTTTCCCCTCAAGACATTTTTGTCATCGACCCTAACGTCTACTCGGTGACATTTTAATTTGTTGGTGTCTAATGTCATTGCAGCTACCCAAAACAGGATCCTGACTGTCTCGTGCGTAATTACTCTTGCCACACAGCCAATTGCATTTGACATGCACGTACTCCATATGACTACATAAAAGTATCGGTTAATGGTATGACCAGCAATAATAACAATGGCGATGTTTACAGTAGATATAGTTCACCTTGGCTTGGAAGTGTATTCCGTGTTGATACGCTTCCTCGTTGTGAAGCGGTACTCGCGAATCCGCCACATCGTCCACCAGGTTGTACCTGTTTCTCCCGTGCATTTTCATTGGGACCCTTCCAGATGCTCGGGGAGAAATTTCATCAGCCAGTTCCCGAGCTTCAAAACTACTGCCAACTAAAAAGATTGCTCTAGTTTAACCAGCAGAAAACAAGTCGCGGATACAAGAGCGATTCAAAGCGAGAGAGCCCATTATAGCAGCAGCCCGGGAAAAGCTGAATGAAATCACAGGCTCCTCAGCACAAAAGAAATGGGTTGGGCGCCTCTTCCCCCTCTCTCAGCCCGCACACATCAGCTGCGTTTATGCAAGTCTGGCTTCGGCTCAAGTTGTTCAAGTGCCTCAGCAAGAAGTTTATTAAAAGAGGCGCAATGGGCGAATTATGAATCCCCAAATGGACAGGTTTTATTTGCGTTGCTCTCTTCAACCTCTGATGCAATTCTCATGGAGAAAAGTTCCATCTGCTTTTAAGGACCAACCTTCAAGTCTTTCAAACACCATATTTAGCATAATAAAAGCAGTAGGCTACTTCCTTATAGTTCATAGATGAATTACAACACAATACACCCAGTTCCCATGGGCTATATGCAAAATAGGTTAAAAAAAACCCAAAACAAAACAAAACAAAAAACCTGGTAAGGCTTGAGTCCCAGATTTTTGGTGCATTGCATAGCTAAAATATTTTTTATATATACATATAGGCCTATTTAATAGATTCTGTAGCTCAGAAGATGGTTTTCAGATGGGTTTGGCCCAAATCCACAATGAAGAGATCTGAATGTAGAGGAGAGTTTTACTGGAGGGATTATGTGGGGAGAATGAGGCTAGTTAGCTACTTTTTACACCAATATTTTTTTCAGAGTAGGTTAATTTCTCTCTAGACACACACTGATTTTTAGTTGCTATAAATAAATTATATTGGATATTTGCCCCCTTATTGCCAAGGAAATCTTAAAAACACAAACAAATAAATAAATAAATTATAACAGTCAATTATTGTTTTGCAACAAATATAGTAGTGAATAAAATGACAACTTCTGAAAATATAGAAACCATAGAAAATATTAAAGGGATAGGTCACGCAAAAAAAAGTAAGTAAATAAATAAATAGATACATAAATACAAATAAAATAATAATAAAATAAAATGAAAATAAAATCAATAATAATAAAGAAAGAATGAAATAATTTATTCATCATCATGTCATTCTAAACATTCTTTCTGTGATTGTCTCCATACAAGAAATTTGTACATACAAACATTCTTCAAAATCTTTTGTACTCCACAGATGAAATTAAGTCTTACTGGTTTGGAATGACATGATAGTGAGTAAATGATGACAGAATTTTCATACTGTACATTTGTGGAGATGAGTTTGTGTTTAAGTCACTGGGTACTGCAAAACATTACAGATACTGTTAATGAGAAAAAGTGAGAGAGCTTTTGCAGGAACAAACTTTTGTCTTTTTTTCAATATTGACACAAGTGCTCCCTCTGCTGCATCACAGATGCATTATGGACACATTATGGATTTTTCAAATTACAGTTTTTCTCAATCGATTTGACACTTTTCTCCAATGCAATGTACTTCTTCTCAAATCACTTAACACAGCCATCCAAACATAAAATTATCTTGACCAAACAGTTCAACTTTACTGCAAAATGAAGCACTGCAATTTTCTAGTAATGCATTTATAAAAATTAAACGTTAACATCAAATCTATAGGTGGGTTCTCTATTGATTATAAAACACATTCTGCTGTAGATGCACAAATATGCTAATGAATTCTCAGTATCTTATATTTTATGACCTCAGATGACTGTCAACGTAATAAAGAAAATTATATTGAGAAATCTGTCTAGTGTTTACAGTTTTTCTCAATCGATTTGACACGTCTCCAAACTCAGGTCACTGTTCTCAAAACAGACAGAGTTTAGAGAATCGATTGAGAAAAACTGTAAACATTAGTCAGATTTCTCAGTATAATTTTCTTTATCACGTTGACAGTCATCTGATGTCATAAAATATAAGATACTGAGAATGTCACGTTTTTGTATGTTTTTCCCATTCATTGCAACATCCTGTATGTACCCTGACTATGATAATCATTAAGATGAAAAACGGGCCATTTTTTGCATTATAGCAAGGGGAGAAAGCAAATACTGGAAATTTCTGGAAATCGTTTTTTTTTTCATTCTTGCTGTTAGACTGTAATGGCAAATAAAATTATATATATATATATATATATATATATATATATATATATATATATATATATATATATATATATATATATATATAGAAGCATTTTCACGAATAAGCTCTGACTTGTGGACCCTACTGTATTTATTTACACATACACTGAGAGAAAGAGTGAAAATAGTCTGTAACCGTCCACCGTCACAATCATTCTGCTCACTGATTTTTCGCTTCGCGTATAGCGTGAGTCCAGTGCAATATGGTGCTGCCTTGTGCCTCTACGGCTTCCGTTAGCTGCGTTGCGTTGTCAACAGGACCAAAACACCATCAGCGACAGCACACAGGAGCTTTACTCCTGGACTGTCCGCTGGCCATCAGCCGACACCTCACCTGTCCGCCTGCATTAACTCTGCCACGTCTTAGCAAACAGCAGGTAAACGGAATGCACGCGATGTTTTCATTTGGAGATACTACGTCCATTTAAAAGCGCGAGAGCAGTCGGTGCACCTCACCGGCACTTTAAAACTGACCGAAACTGACGGGGAATGCGGTGATGCGCCCAGCCATGCCCTGCGCTCGTCTTCCTTATATTTATGCTGCGATATGTGCTGTTAGTTGAGTATTGCTTTATAGAGAATGGGATGATTTAGGCACAATTGCGTTCATATGCAGCTTGTGTTTTTATTACAGGTAACGTAGGCTAAGAACCTCTTTTTCCCATTAAAAGGACACCGGACGGCTCTTGTGTCCCCTGTCCCGTTAGATCACCATCACAATTATTCAGCACACTGTGGTGATGTGTTATCTCTCTGTGCTAATAACGTTCTGACTGTAATCATGGAGTCGGTGCGTCTTCACGCTAGTTTATCAGGCTCTATAGTTGGCTTTTATAGACTGGTTTTCTGACTTTGTGCTTTAGTTTGGACAGCAGCAGCTGGTCCACGTTAGCACCTCATGCTAGTGCATTATCCTGACATATTCATCAACTCTAAATGAGATAACAAACAATCCGGCCATTAGCTAACACTATGAGCGATCACTATGAGAGAGTGAAGATTGAGCTCCAGCAGATGAAGGAGGTGGAGAACGAGGCCGCGGCCGACGAGGAGCAGCTGCCCCCGGCCTCGGTCTCTCCAATCCCCGCTGACGTTTCCTTCACTGCTCGGAGAGACTTGTCCAAAAGTAGCATTAACGGGAGAAGTCGGAGTAAAAGTAGGAGTAAAGCAGACGGTCGTGAGAGACAGGTGAACGGTAAACAACTGCCGTATCTGACGCCGCAGAAGTCAGACTATTCACAAGGACAGAGCCGTGTGAGCGATGAGCCAAACCTTCACATTAAAGGAACGGCAAAGCTTTTAAAGGGTAAAACGGCGGCAAACGGTCACGTTGAGTCATGTCAGAGACAGACAGATGGGAAATGTGAGCATCATGGCAAAGAGGCCAAAAAGAGAAGAGCTGTGACGGTGGACACCTCCAAGGCAAAGACGTCTCTGGAGGCGCTAAAGATGAGCATCAGACAGCTGAAGTGGAAAGAGGTGAGAGAGCAGTGTTCTGACACCACATTCCGATTACAGTATTCTTAGTTGTGTGATGTGTGGTCCTGGTAAACCCTACATTATGGGGACAATATGTCCCAACAAAGATTGCAATATCCGAAATCCTTGTCCTTGTGGGGATATTTCTGGTCCCCATGATGAAGAAACAAGCTTATAAATGGTACTAAATGAAGTTTTTTTTTTTTTGAAAATCTTAAAATTCAGAAAGTTTTCTGTAAGGGGTAGATTTATGTGTAGGGTTGGTGTAGGGCGATAGAAAATACAGTTTGTACAGTATAAAACCCATTACACCTATGGAATCCCTGGTTTTAAAAAAAGTACACTTCCATAATGTACTTGAAGTGCTCTATTTTGTGTGTTAATTTTGTACTTAATATACTAAAATGATTCTTTAGTACTTTATAAGGTAAACATCAACTAAGTGTACTCAACTGATCCACCTAATCCGAGACCAAGACAATTGTGTGTTGAGACCACCAAGACTTTGAGGGGTTGAGACCAAGACAAGACCAAGACCAGACCAGCGCTGCTCAAATTCATCTAAAGGTTCCACATTTACTGCCTGAGAAATGCCTTATTTTAAATCATTAAATACAATAATAAGACACTTACAGAGCTGTCCCCAATCAAATGGAGTCTCTAACAACAAACTTCATCACTGCAGTGGTGGCAAAGAAGCTGCATCAGAATTGGTACAATTACAAATGCATACATATTAATACTTTAATACATTAATACTTAAAAAAAAAGTTTATTGAATGTTTGTATAAAAACAATATAATTTTTTCAGAACAGTTCTCTTGATCTTGTAATATTGCTTAGTTATAATATAATAATATAATATAAAAAGTCACATCTCATACTCTCAAGCACTTTTTTTACAACAATATCTTGAATTTTGTGGGTGTATGTATTAATTTTGGTGACATTTCTGACACAATCCATCAATAATTTCTTCTTAGCCAGGGGGCCAGAGCCCATTACGGGGCCTTAACAAACTTCCAAGGGGGCCTCAAGATTACTTAAAAAGTACTCAGCGGTATGTGCTCTTGTGTTGTGTTGTATACAATGGTGTCATCTATATTGCTTATCAATTTGAGACCGAATGAGAGCCAGAGAATATTCGTGCAGAGAATCGCACAGAACCTGTGCAAACACGGCTCTTACAGGACGTTTCAGAATGTTATGTTTTCTTGTTTGTTGTGGTCTCATACTTTTAGATACACTGTTATTTGTAAATGCTAGTACTTATGTTGCTTTTAATACATTATATGGTTTTATCCTGATTAAAGCTTTAATACAACACTGCAACAGCATGCATGTCTATGTTTAATGCTTCTCGTAGCTATGCGAAAAATATCTGTCTGTCTATATGCATAAATTGGAACACAGTTGATTGATGGAGCTGACAAGCTTATGATCTGAATGAGAGCGAGAGAGAGAGAGAGAGATGCAGAGCAGGGGGACGTGAGGAAACAGGATTAAGAACTGCTGCTTTATAGTGCTGTCAAACGATTAATCGCGATTAATCGCATCCAAAATAAAAGTTTTTGTTTACATAATATATGTATGTGTACTGTGTACATTTATTATGTATATAGAAATACACATACAGTATATATTTTGCAAATATTTACATGTATATACATTTATAAATTTATATAATTATATTTTATATTATAGCAAAATATATTTAATATATAAACATAACATATCTTTCTTAAAGGAGACATGCATGTGTTTGTATTTATATATACATAATAAATATAGACAGTACACACTCATATATTATGTAAACAAAAACTTTTATTTTGGATGTGATTAATCACATAAAACATTGATTTTGAAACTTGTAAATCCATCAGAATCGTTAGAAGACAGAATCGCGATTCATATATATGAATAGATTTTTTTCGTGCACCCCTAGTTTTGATGGCATGGCAACAACTCTTTTTCTTCTCTAAAGCAGCGCAACATGGACTCGTCATTGGGGCGGGGTTTATCAGGGTTTGTGATGTCACAAACCTGGAAAGAAGCTCGTTGTAGTCCTTACCAGCCGTAGTTGCAGGCTTTAAACTGCCATAATTTTAATAGACAATATCCACGTTTGCATGAACTTTCAGCGTTGTAACTTTGCAGATATTGTTTATGCTCAAACAGCAACATTACACACCAACTAAAGTTAAAAAAGTGAAATTGCAATCAACCATTATTAAGCTCTAAAATAGTTGAGGGGGGCCTTCAAATAATGTTGTGGACAACAGGGGGCAGTAAAGTCAAACATATTGAGATCCACTGATATAAATCAAATTATTTATTTTTTGTTATTCAGCTATTTAATTAGTTATTGATGCATTTGAAGCAGGAAGTTTTACATCCAATCACATTAATGATGACTGTAAATAAATCAGACAATGTAATGGCAATTTAGTGATATCCCTGCAGTTGTGGTTTTGAAACAAAATTCCTGAGTCCTCTTAGTCTGAGACCAAGACAAGGCTGAGTACAAATGCGGTCGAGACCGAGACAAGACCAAGACCATCAAAAAATGGTCTTAAGACTAGTCTCAAGACTAAGATCGGTCTCAAGTACTACAACACTATAGTTACCACTTGTACAATTGAGTGTACTAGTGTATGAAAGTTGGGTTCAAGTTCAAGTGTACTGCATCAGTAAAGCCGATCCACACCTTTGCTTGAATATGAATGGATGAATCCATTGGACTTATCTATATTTTCTTTAGGCTTCTGCTATGTAAACAAACACTTACTCATGACTTGTAGGCTTAATATTTCAACAGCCATTGCCAGTCTTTAACCTTGTCCTTCATCACATGTGAAAAACACACGCATATGGTTACACTTGACTGTCTATGTAAAGTCACTCTTCATTAAAAAAGAAACACTCATTAATACATTGATAAGATGTCAAACTATACCATGTGGTCCACAACACCTGGCAGGTTGGAGAGAGTGAATGGTTCTGTTGAGTGAATGTCTACACCCCCTTCTACTCATCTCCTCTGAAATATAATGAGCCTTTGTAATTCAGTGCTGCCTTGTTAAAGGTCGGTTTCAAGTTTAAGCGTATCCATTATACCTTTTATCCCGTCTGCTACACCAAAGACTGTTTCAAGGGAAGGAGGAGTTCCCACCTGTGGTTTTAAAAATGTTTTGAAGACTATCAGTCCTTGAAGTTATTTAGAAACATAGATCTGAAGATCTAATTATGACAGTTAGAAACAAAGTATGATATAGTCTAATCTGTAAGCACTTGATTCAGACACCTTAAAACCCGCTACATGAGCTAAAAAGTCAAAATTGGCTGTCAGCAAGCTGGCAAACTGATGGCAGTTGTTGTCATTACACATTCAATGTCTTAACTGGGTTCAACTGAAGTTTTCTGTGCAACTAAGATGGGCCTTTGTGAAACTGGATGCTGTAAGGCAGACTTATCATCTAGATCATCTGTGACCTGTAGTAACTGGTAGTACTTTGAATATCTTAAACAATTTAGTTGCATTTGCACGTAAATAAACCATTTACATTTTTGGATCTGTGTTTCTGATCTAAAAAGGTCTTATGCCATTATCTGATTTGCCATCATCTAAATCTGAGTACATTGCATTCACGTTTTTGATGTGTCATGGTTGCAAAGACACATAAAGGGTACTAATGCAGTTGAATGCTGACTTTCACCATATGGTTGTGCCTTCACAGTGGTAAATGATTAAATTCAATCTGGGATAATCCCACATGCCTGTGTTCCCACTGCTCTCCATGCCTGTACAGTATGGAATAATCGAACACTATGGATTGTAGATCTACATGTGTTGCAATTTTCAAATTGTTTATACTATCCTACACATTGCAATACTCAGCACAAAAGCACATACATGCACCACACTGGGGCTCAGCCAGACATATCCGTTTGTCTGTGACATGTGAGAAATATCTGAAGGGGGTCCAGGCTGATGTGGCAGGGGTAATGATCCTCCCAGGGCAGAGATGATTGGTTGGTTGGTGTTAACACCATGGCAGCTTCCATGGTGAGTAATAAATAGAAATACTATAAAAGAGCAATTTAAAAACATATAAATGGTTTTTAAAGTTTGCTTGAGATAAAAACTATAAAATGGAGTTTTCTTTGAAAGTGAGGGCTGAGTAATATAATTTCCTAAAATAACAAACCAGCACAATTTAATAAAATATGTTTAATAGATACTGGACTTTGGCATGAGGAGCATAATGTCGGATGTTCAATTGATATTAAGAACTTCTGGAATGCCTTATTCGGCCCTAGAGAAAGAAGAAAACAGAACTGTAACCTTTAGGTTTTTAAATAGTGTACATTTTATAGCCATTTCTAATACGAGAACACTTGTAATGAAAGTATAACAAATTAGAATGAAAACCAATAAAACTTCACTTAGAAAGGAGGAAAGTGCTTTCCGAAAGGATGTTTCACATTTTGTCTGACTTGTTAAATGCATTGAAGATATACCATAGTTTGAATTGAAATGCTCTTTTTTTTTGGAATTTCTTGGTGCACAAGTTTTCTCCAGTGTTGCGTGACAATTTCACGTGTCTTGTACCTGCTACTGTACATAATTCCAAGTAACTTCATTTAAGAAGTTACGGCTAAAGGTGATTGGATTGAACAGGCATGTCCTCGTTTTCTGACCTGCTCCAATGGATTGTTATTCATGTTTAAGAGATCTTTGCTAACCCTGATGCATCAAACAGAGCTGAGGTGCTAATATTTTGATTCAAACTGAATAAAGCACTTTGTGTTATTATTTAAAAAGATTCTTCCAAATTAAAATGTCATTCCTTCTGAGCAGATTTAAGGAAAAATAAAAAAAGACACACACACACACACACACACACACACACACACACACACACACACACACACACACACACACACACACACACACATACACACAAAGTACTTTCATGTTGTTCCAAACCTGTTTCTTACATCTGTGTAATTTTGTGAAATGTCTTCTTTTTTTTTTTTTTTTTTCCCGGATGAAAGGAGTAAATATCGTAGAGTTCTTATTTCTGGGTGAACCCTAATGCATTAAAATGTTTACACAAAGCTATTAGTGCAGTCAGTACACTAACGATAATTGCTGGTCACTTTATCTGACAGATGTATAATAATATGTATCCAAAGGTGGCAGATCTAATTGAACCTCCCAGTTTAGTTTTACCCTGCTTCAGTCTTTTTTTAAATGTATTTTTATTAATACGCAATGTTAGAACAATGCAAATAAATAGATCATTGTGTTTTAAGAGGAAAAAATAAATGGAAACCATTTTTGTTTATTCCAGCTTCATGCAGTGATCTATCAAAGTCACTCACATGAGCATTAGTGCTGCACAAAATTGCTGCACTTCAGATTAAAGCAACTGGAGCGAATAAAGGTCACTCGTTAATTGTTCTGCTACAGCCCGTGATGTCTGTGTTTTTTGAACACATTCACACATTGATTCCACTTTATGAATTATGGTATATATGTTATAGACTTGCTACTTTTGACTGATTCCTGAGCCTCTGAAATAGCAAGGGCTATTTAAACCTCTGTCATTGACAGGCTTCACTATATTTGTGAGGACATTTTGAAATAACTGGCCTTCACAACTGTAGCTATACCTGTAAACCAGCATGAACTCCTAATCTGATCTCAAATTTCTGGTTTCCTCTGTGTGCCAGGTGCCCAATATAGGAGCACCTCCTCACACTCCATTAGCACGTTAAACAGGGACATGATCCTCACAAAATCCAGCCCAAGACACGTAACCTAGTCTATACTAAGAACACTACTTGCATCCTGATTAGTGACCTTGATAACCTACTTCACGCTTAGCCCGCACTGTAGCCTAGTCATCATATACAGGTCTTAAAAATGTTATATGAAACTGGACCAAAACCTGAAACACTGGTCTGTACACATGTGCTCAAAATGCATTTTCACCTGTGAATGAATGATGGTAGTAACATCACTGTTACTGTTGTAGAAGTATAATTCTTCCAAGTTATTAAATGCATGAATGTAAATCATTGAGAATGTAGCCCACAGCCATGATATGCCTACTGCTGGAAAGAGTAAAAATTTAGTAAAATGTTTCTTGGAAAAAGAGTCCTGCAGAGGTGAGCTGTTGTTATTCTAATGCAGTTAGTCACAGTCAATGTTTTGCATCCTTGTCAAAAAAATGACATATGTATTGTGTTGTGATTGATAGTTTTCCTCCTTTACTTTGCCTCAAGTCTCTTTCTTTTGATCCTGCAGTTTCCGATGGGTAGGCGGACAGCCTGTGATATCTACTGGCATGGGGTCTCTTTTCATGACAATGAGAACATCATCTCTGGGCAAGTCAACAAATTCCCAGGTAAACTTCACAAAAAGTAGATCTTTAAAGATCCTGTCATCCTAGAAACAGTGGCTTTCATAATTGTAATAGGACAGCACCATTTGCAATCTTTTAAAAAAAAAAAAATGTAAACGACAGTGGCATCTGTCATTAAAGATCATTTAATCCTGATTTTCAGACTGGTACAATGTTCGCATTTAAACTGGTCAATCTGTTAATACCCGCAGCTGGACAGCAGGTGGTGTTAAAGCTTCATTTTCGTTGTGCAAATCACCTACACAGTGACACAGGGAAACTTTATTCAAACTTTGAATATTATTTTTATTTTAACTACATTTTAAAATGAACTGGCTGAAATAAAGACAGTAAACATATAAAGACAATTAAATGAAGGAAATAAAATGATGCACATTTGTAGAGGGGTGCCATAGTAAACAGCATGATCTGAAACAACATGCAGAAAATATAATATGCACTTGCTGATTTACCTAATTTTATTTTCAGCGTTTATTAATAGCCTCAAATGTGACATATCTTCACTGATGATTACAAGCAGGTATTATGTTGTTTCTTACTATGGCAACCGCTTGCATGCTTGTGTTGAATGCGCTTCTCCTATATGAAAAGTATGCCATGGCAAGCCTATTCAACAATAAATATCTAAATAATAGTTTTGGTCAATTAACCTGGCAAGCAGGAGATTTACAACATTAAACAAATTCTTTAAAGCGTTAAGGATGGGGCTAGGGCTGGTAAATACAGTGTTTTTATAGTAAATAATGATGAAAACAATTGAATTAAAAATATTTGACTGAAAATACAAAGTATAAGAAAATCGAAAACAAAGTGAAACTAAAATCAGTGGATGACAAAGTTGAATGATCTGACCTGTTTGTGGGGTTGAAGATGTCCCTCTGATTTTGACATGGTGAAACACTGTAACTTACAAAAAAACCGATACTAAAAATACTAAAAATAAAATCTGTGCATAAATTACAAAACTGCAGCTATCGAAACCCAATGCTGAAACTAACTTAAACAAAACTAGACACTTAAAAATAGTACTTAACTTTGTCACATTTACATTAGTTAGTTAGTATAGGCTATATTCTGTACTTGCTTTTAGAGGAAGGTTATCATTCATACATTATGGCGAGTATTGTTCACTGGAATGTTTTTCAGCAGTGGAGTCATAAAGGAGTCTCAAGAGCTGCTGACTCATGGGTTGGATGGAATATGGCTGTTTTCATAGCTGTTTTGACAGTTGCTTTCACACGGACAGCCTTTCCAAGCTGTGTGCCTGTGTGTGCGCTATGGAGCCATTGAAATCAAATGATCAAGTGATTTAATGAAAGTTCTGAGAAATAGGGCTCTAAAATGTGTCTTTTTTTGAGAGAGAGAATAACGCCCCTGTAGGGCCATTGACGGATGGGGAACTGCAGCCCTTCTCTGGCCTGTGCCATTTCTCTTTGACTTCACTGTTTTCTCATCAAATATCCTGTCGGTCAGCAGGAATGATAGAGATGCTGCGGAAGATAAACCTGAGTCGTGCCGTGCGTACCATGCAGGAGCTGTTCCCGGAGGAGTACAACTTCTACCCACGCTCCTGGATCCTGCCTGAGGAATACCAACTCTTCTCCACACAGGTACAAGCTCAGTGAGGGAAACACTTCAGAAGATACTTTGGACACTGTATTAGAGTCAATCTTTGAAATCACAAAGAAGACATTTACAGAAGCTAGACAAACTGTCTTTTTTTTCTGTCTCCCTCCAGCAGTGTTTCTCTTAGTGGTGCATCTTCAGGTAGATGGCTGTAGTAGTAATTGGTCAGGACAGAACCACAGTAAAACCAGGTTAAGCAGTTTAGTGGCCAGCAACAGCTAATTGTAAATGACAAGTTTGTTACAAGATCTTGTAGTTACTGGATTTACATCTTCAATATCCTTCCACATATTACAGTTACTGTGTCTTTGAGCTTTATTTGTTCAGATGGGCTGCTTAAATTGGATTTTATCTTATGCTTTCCAGTAGGTTTAAACAATCTGTGGGTCAATGTGTTAGGATCCCCCCCCCCCTTTTTTGTAATTAATTAATTAATTAATTAATACCTTTTCATATTTGTGCATGAACTTTTGAGCATGAATCAGGAAAGACTTGTGTGGGCCTGTGTTTGAGTAACTTTTTTTTTTTTTAAATAGAAAAGCTGCAGGGGGCAGCAGAGATCTGCGGAAGGGGGAAAAAAGAGAAACATGCATGCAGACTTAAAAAAACAGCAATTGTATTAGTTGGAAAAATGAGGCTTGGTTTACCAACCCTAATAACCATAAGTTAGTATTATTATTAAACATTTATTATTAAGTTAACCATTAGTGCATAATCACCTGTGCTCACTGCCTTTTAAATTCTTGTATTGTATTGAAAAAAAAAAAAAAAAAAAAAAAAAAAAAAATATATATATATATATATATATATATATATATATATATATATATAATTAAGCGTTAGATCGGTCTTGTGTTATTTTGTTTATAATCTTAATATTATTTTATTATTATTATTTATTTTTATCATTCAGAGCACTTAAACATTAGCTGGAGACTCAAATAAAGACTGTACATATTAACCCTTTTAGACCCCTCTGTGGACATCATATTAGTAAGACAGTGAGTTTTCTTGAAGTATCCATATGTATTTAAATATTTAGCTCTTAAAAAAGAAATTAGAAAGTAAATTAAATGGAATTAAATTAAAAAAATTAAATTCAATCAGTTTTTTTTTTTGGGTTGATTATCAGTTAGGGCAGCATTAAGAGTAGAAATAAAGCATGAAATAAAGCATTGTGTCGCTGAAAAGTAATTCAGATTTGAAAGGGTTTTTTCTTACAAGGGATGGTCTCTTTATGTTCTTTTCCAAGCATATTAGAAAAAATGTCACTGTTTACCTTCCACTTTTGTCTTCTTCTTTTTTTTTTTTTTTTTTTTAATTCGTCTCCTGAAAGATAATGATTCAACCCTCAAACCCACTTTTATTGTCAAACCGGACAGCGGATCCCAGGGCGATGGCATCTACCTCATCCGTGACCCTGCTGACCTTCGGGTCATCTCAGGTTCTCCGATCAAACAATCAGTTGTTCAAGAATACATCCAGAAACCCCTGCTCATTGATAAACTGAAGTTTGATATCCGCCTGTATGTTCTGGTCCGCTCCTTGGAGCCTCTAGAGATCTACATCGGTAAAGAGGGTCTGTCAAGGTTCTGCACAGAACCCTACCAAGAACCCAGCCAGAAGAACCTCAGTCATGTTTTTATGCACCTCACCAACTACTCCCTTAATGTGCACAGCGGGAACTTTGTTCACTCCGACAGCTGCAGCACGGGCAGTAAACGCACTTTCTCTAGTGTTCTTTATCGCCTGGCATCTAAAGGAGTGGACATCAAGAAGGTCTGGTCAGACATTATCGCTTTGGTTATCAAGACAGTAATAGCACTTGAGCCTGAACTGAAGGTGTATTATCAGGCAGATATACCACCTGGAAAGCCAGGACCGACATGTTTTCAGGTATATTTGCAATGAATTCCTTTATGTGTGTGACATGTTTTGCATTTTCTCATTACAATGAGAAAAATGAGCACATACCCATATGCTGTTAATTATGTTTTTCCTTTACCAGGCGATCCTTAATTCTCTGCATTTCACTGGTTTTCAAAGTCAATAAATAGTAGATAACAGAAGATGATGTGTTCTAATTTTAGATCCTGGGCTTTGATATCCTGCTGATGAAAAACTTGAAGCCTGTTTTATTAGAGGTCAATGCCAATCCCAGCATGAGGATTGAACATGAGCAGGAGGTGAGGGTGCAGATGTTCTATTAGTGTGATGCTTATAAACCAGTACCTTAAAAATGTACTGTGGCAGTACTAAAGAGCTTTGATATACTTCAATATTATTATTTAGGTGGTTATTTATTTCAAAAATATCACTGTACATGTCAAAACTGTTCATATATATATATATATATATATATATATATATATATACACACACGCATACACATACATGTCAATAATGTTTTATATATATATATATATATATATATATATATGTATATGTGTATATGTAAAACCTTAAAGACATTTATAATGTTACAAAATATTTGCATTTCAAATAAATGCAGTTCCTTTGATTTTTTATTTTTTTTTGGATTCAACAAAGAATCCTTAAAAAAGGCATGGTTTCCACAAAAATAACTAACTGTTTTCAACATTGATAATAAAAAAGGTTTCTTTAGCAGATCTCAAATAAAAACTCAGCAAAATAGAATGATTTCTGAAGGACCATAGGACAAGAATGGAGTAGTGGCTGCTGAAAATTCATTTTCGCCATCTCAGGAATAAATTACATTTTTAAATATTTACATTTACATTTAGTCATTTAGCAGACACTTTTATCCAGTGCAACTTACAAATGAGCACAATGGAAGCAATCAAAATCAACAAAAGAGCAATATGCAAGTGCTATAACAAGTCTCAGTTAGCGTAACGCAGTACACGTAGCAAGGCTTTTTTTAATTATATAATAATAAGTAAACAGACAGAAAAGAAAAAAACTAGCAAGCTAGTGTTAGAGGCCTTTTTTTTGCTTTTTTTAATTGTTTAATAAATAAAAGAAAACAAACAGAATACAAAAAGTATAGAGAAGCTAGTGTTAGTTTTATTTTTTTTAAAGAAAACAAGCAGTTAGTAAATGAATAGAGTGCAAGTCCAAAATGGGCAAGTTTTTTTTGTTTAAGAATAGAGTTATAATAGAGAGTGCTAGAGTTAGAGGGTCAAATAAAGATGGAAGAGATGTGTTTTTAGTCGATTCTTGAAGATGGCTAAGGACTCACCTGCTCAGATTGAGTTGGGCAGGTCATTCCACCAGGAGGGAACATTTAATGTAAAAATATAAATTTATTTTTAAATTGTAAAAGGGATTTTAGATTGTAGTAATATTTCACAACATTTTAACTGTATTTTTGCCCAAATAAATACAGCCTTGGTGGACATAAGAAACATTCTCATTTAGTCTTACTGACTCTAAACTGACAGTGACTATACTTGTGTTCACAGAGTAACGGGGACATTAACACGAGTCTGTTGTGCTGCTGATTGTTGACGCCATATGTTGCAGGTGTCACCTGGTGTGTTTGAATATGTACCGAGTCCAGTAGATGAAGAGGTGAAAGTGGGTGTGATCAGAGACACGCTGCGGCTCATGGACCCCACTCAGAGGAAACAACACGTAACGTGAGTCATAATCTTTAAGGCTTATGGGACAGTTGATGGTGCAGTTTGTGTGCATGTGCGCATGCCGACCAGTGCATGTTATCATCCTCGCCTCAGCTTTGTGGAGCTGAAATAATGGTCTGCTGAGCTGCAGTCATAAGCCTTTCAGATGGAAAAATTAAATTCAGGAAATCCTGTGATGGGATTTCACACTTGTGTGGCCAGTCTTCCTCTGTCTCTCTCAGTCCAGGATAGCTGGATGGTCTCATGCCCCATGAGCAAGTTTGTGTGCCAGGTTTATTCTAGCTCATTGTACACAGACACACTTCAATGTCTAGGCCTGGGGGAAATAAAAGTCAGGCAGCCTTTGTTTTTGAGGAAAGTGTAGAGTCAGCTCAAAGTTTAATTGAGACGTGCATGTGCGCTCTGAGCTGGAAAGACTCTGTGTGCACATTTTTGTTTAATATCTGCTAATTTAGCCTTTAGATGTGCTTTTTTATGATCTAGCACAGTTGTCTGGTTTGTGGTGTTTGATGAGCAATGAAAAAGTTGAATCATGCATTTGTTGTTTTCAGTTCTTGATGATGATTTCAGAAATCTAATATACTGATTTGGAGCTCACTAAACATTTCTTATCATCAACGTTGAAAACAGTTGCAGCCTAATATTTTTATGGAAACCAAGATACATTTTTAAAGTATTCCTTGATGAATACAAAGTTTAGAAGAACATTTGTTTGAAATGGAAATATTTTAAGGCAAACCTTACTTTTTTTTTGTCTTAAATATTCAACCCTTTTTTTAAGCAAAATATGCAAGGGGTATGTATGTAAGCCCATTTCCACCACTGAATAAAAAAGGTAATTGCGACTTTTTATCTCATAATTGTGATACAAACTCGCAATTCTGACTTTTTTTTCTTTTCTTGTGTGATCTAATAGTTAAAAAGTCATAATTGTGAGATATAAACTCGCAATTCTGAGAAATGATGTCAGAACTGCATGATATAAAGTCACAATTACGAGACATAAAATCGTAATTGCAAGACATAAAATCGCAATTGTGATATAAAGTCAAAATTGTGAGATATAAACTCACAATTCTGAGAAAATATCAGTCTTTTCCCCCCTCAAAATTGGACTTAAACTCGCAATTGCAATTGCGAGTTTTAAAGTCAGAATTGCGTGATATAAACTTGCAATTGTTTATATCTCAGAATTGTGAGATACAAAGTCGAAATAACCTTTTTTTTATTTATTTTTATTCAGTGGCGGAAACAGGCTTCCATAGGTATGAAACCATAAAAAAAAAACATGCTCACCAAAACTTGTTCTTTAGACTGCCAGTTCCTACAAGGAGAATGTTAGTGTGTCATAAATAAATTTACATAAACAAATAAACAGTCTCCTCTGTAGAACTATCTCTTATGGTCGAGCAAACATAAGCTCATATTGGCACAAAAGATTAAATTAATAAAATAAATTAAGGACACTCGGAAAGAATGTTCTACATACTCAAGTCACAATCTCTTTCATCTCGTGTCCTCTTTTTAGTCAACCTGAAATAACAAACCTTAAGTGACTGCGACGGCTGCGTGAATTAACACACCACTCACAAACTCTTCTGAGTCAAGCCCTTTGATGCTTTTTGAAACTATTCTGTCTTGAGTACGATTGTCACGGCTAATACAGACAAGTACAAAGTCACTAAGGCTTTACGAAGCCAGAACGGCTTCACTAGTGTTGTATAATGACAGCCTATTCCTCGCAGGGCTCTCCACGTGCTGTTCCTCTAGTGCTGTCGATCATGTGTCTTGTTGGACCAGTTCATCTTGCATGTTTCCAAAGGCTTCTGTAGGAAATTACCCTGAGGCAGTTTGATGTTTGTTATGAATATGTTATACATACAGTATGTTGTTAGATTATATTAATAGTGGGCCGCTCCCCAGATAATTTTTGGTGGTTTTATAGAGCCTCTGGCAGTCACAGAGACAGGTGTGATATTTTTAAGTTATGATCAGTTCCCCCCAATCATTTTTACTGGGAGTATGTAAGTTTGGTGAGCAGATACAAAATTCTGTGAAAAATTCTGCGGCATCTAAAGGTTGTATGTGTCTTTGGGTAAATGCATTAAGTGTGTTAAGTCGTATCTCTGTCATTAGTACTTTTTCACTGTAATTCTCAAGCCACAACTTTCAGGTAAGAAGCCATGAAGTGCATCTACTTGGACTGAAAGTGCAGGGTTACTTACAACACTGCTGAAATGCAACAAACTGCTTTGGCGACTCAGCGCTCGTATGAGAGGACTGCAGTTCGCTCGGTTGGTTTTGTGATCATCAAATAATTGTTTTTCATTATGTTGTCCTTGGGTAAGTGAAAGAGAAGAGGGATTTAATGAGAGTAAATGGTAAGGCTTGTGGTTTGTGATTTTATTCACTGAGGATTTCTTTATTTTTTTAGTCCTTTGGCTTGAAGTCCTCCATTCTCCTACTTGACAGATTTTCTTTTAAGCGTTATGCTGTTAGCACAAAATCAATCCGCAAACTTTACAAATGATTTGAGTAGTTTTTGTTCTTATTTAGCCTCTTTTTTTTAAGTGACTGACATTTTTCACCCATCTACTTCTTAAATTTGAAAAATTATGGCAGAGAACAATTCTGTAAAAGAAAACCTAAGTTAGTCAAAATATTTTGATCACAAAAGACACCAGTTAAAATGATTAAAGTTTGCACCATATACCATAATTTACCAAAGGTGTTTATGAAGTTGTAAAATGTAATATTAGTTGAAACTGTAATGTAAAACTGACATATTTTGTGCATGCTTTTTATATTTATAGTTTTTTGAATGTTTATCTATTTTTCTGTTACTTGTAGAAAATATATAAATGTATATTAAAAAGTCCGATGTTGGTGCGTGTGTTGAGGTTAACCTTACTGTGCAAACAGGTCAAGTACAGGGGGCGGTTCACCAGAAGAAGCTATCGTAGTGGAGACAGGAAGTGATGAGAAAGAAGGTTTGGCGGATTCCCTTCCATCTTTGTGTTTAAAGCAAGTCTTCCCTAAATACACCAAGCAGTTTAATTACTTGCGGGTCGTGGAACGCATCGCTACCATTTTCCTGCGCTTCCTTGGTGTCAAAGGAACCATGAGACTGGGTCCGACCAGCTTCCGCACCTTCATCAGGCAAGTCATTAGTTCCTGTAGCTCAACTGATAGAGCGTGGTGATAGCCAAAGCTAAGATCATGCTGGTAAAATGTACACTTGAAAGCAACATCTACAAAATGAAGACATGTAAATGTGACAACCATTTCACTGCCTCAGATTTAATTTACATACTGTATAACATTATTGCTAGATTTAATGGGATTCTGAATAAGGCGACATTCATTATGTACCATGTTAATTGAGCATCTCCTTTAGGAACTGCAAGCTGAGTAACAGCAGCTTCTCGATGGCTTCGGTGGACATCCTGTACATCGACATCACGCGCCGCTGGGCTGGAATGCTCCCTGACTCCAGAGAGGCAGGCAAGCGGCCCACCAATCATGATGCAATTTACAGCACATCTTCACTCCCGAGGCCAACACACAATCAAAAAGCTGTTAAACAGCCTCCAATAAAAGACACATTTGCAACTACTCATCATAGCGCATTTCCCCTCGCACGCAGTCATAAATGAGATCATCAGGGGAGATAATTGACAAATAAATTCACTTCTTCGTTCATTTGCCCAGTACTTGAAAATCGCAAAAATAGATGGCCAATCAACTAATGCCACATAACCAAATTTTCAAGTTCTGCCTCAATCTTTTATATTTTAATTTGTATTTATTTTTTTCTTTCACTTTGAAAAGATACTTTGGTAAATGGGAACATTTTGTGTGTGTGTGTGTGTGTGTGTGTGACTGCGTGTATGTCGAAGCTAATGTGCCCACAAGTCATTTCTGCTTTTAAATGAGCACTGGTAATATTCTTTGTGATGGTGCATTAGTTTGGGTCATGCTAGCATCGTTTTCTTGGAGGAACGTATGAAATGAATAATGCATGCCAGGCCTTGCTTCTCCTAATCAAAAGAGAGAATGAATGAATATATACTCGAGTCTCTGTGCTCCTAAATGGCAAGAGTGGAATGATGTGAACTGAATTCTGGAACGTTTCGGGAGGTTGCACTGAATTTGGTCATTAGCGCCTTGCAGTAGTGAATCAACGCACACACACACACACACACACAGATGCCAGACTGTGTGGCGTGAGGAAAGTAATAACTGCTGGATAAGGTTGATATTTATAAATAATAGAAGTGGCCATTTAAAAGAAGGGGATCGGACTGTTTATCCCTGAGGAGGAAGAGGAGCGATAGCGCTGCCATGATCTTCATTAATAGTAATACATTTACTTTTGAGGAATGCTGACTTGACACTCGGACAGAATCTTAATCCTCCTGTCCATCCCAGAGTTCAGTCTACTTTATTTGACATCACAATGCTTAATTCTTTTAGTGCTCCTCATTAGTCTGTTTAATGAAACCCATTTTTTCCTTCTGGAGAACAGTGTTGCTTATTAATTGTGGCCATCCATTCTCAATGTACACATATTTCTGACCAGCGCAGCAGGCTGCCTCATTTTCTTTCGAGCTGATTTTCACGGCTCCATATTGTCCACAGCGAGGGCTCATTAACGCTCCGTATATGTAGTCAGACAAGTGATCTGCGTCCACTTTTAGGCTCCAACCCCCTGAGGGTCCCAGGGACCCTTAATAAAAGTAACAGTGCCTTCCTGTCGAAATGTGCAGAGAGAATTTCACCACGTTTAAAATGTACAAAGTTTTTCTCTTTAGAAAGAAGCTGTCTGTATTTCTCTCCCTCGGCTCGCAGGCTCAGAAGTGACCTTGAGAAATTTCCTGCTGATGATTTGAGCTTGCAGATGAAGTTTTTAGCAGGAACATAGAAATACTGTAATTAAGTTTTCATCAGCATGGAGATACGACTGCACTAAATAATATACAGATGAAGCCCTGTTAATTAATAAACAAGCAGAAGGGAAATCTGCCAAATGTATACTTCTGATTAAAGCCACTTACATCTCGGAAATAATGTCAGTAATAGCTTTTCTTCAAAACTTTCAGCAAACTCTTTATATGACTGTCTTATTTGGTTTGAATGGAATGACTATTACTCATACTGTATATTTATATGAAGTTATGTGCCAAAGTTTAATTAGGTCTTCCTAAACTCTTTACTTCAGGCACTACCTGTAAATTTCACCCATTTTTTTTTTCTTTTGACCTCATAATTCTTTATAAAAATGTCATAGCTCAATCATCCGGTAAAATGACAGATTTCTTCTCTAACTATTGTGTCTGCTTAAACTCCTCCATGCAAGCTCTCATTCATCTCATTTTTGAGTGCAACACCCACATCTCAAAATCCAATCAACAACTGATGAATAAATGGAAGTTCTTGCTCTACCTTTTTTTTTTTTTTGCTAATCCATTACACTTGATTGTACGTCAAAATATGAAAGAAAAGATCTGTCGACACTTCCGTTTTATCTCTGTGCATGTAGAGATCTTAATCTCCAATGTTTCAGTAATCCCAAAAAAACTGAAATAAAATCTGATAACAGTGGCTTTGTAAATTGTGCCACTTTAAACTTAAATCTCGCAAAAAAAAAAAAAAAAGTATATAATATATAAAAAAAATTATATATATAATTTATTATTATTATTTTTTTTTAGACCAGTCCAGCTAATGTGCATTCAACTTTGGACAGTAAACAAAAACAATTGTCTGTTTTAACTAAGAAAACTCTGGTTCTTTTAAAGCATCAATTAAAGCTCTCTCTCTCTCCCTTTTTCAGGAATGTGTCTTCAGGCATTTATTGAGGCCTTCTTTTACTTGGCAGCACGCAGGTTCAAGGCGTTACTGCTGCGCGAGCAGGTGCTCTTGCTGCTGGAGGTTTGTGAGGGGGCCCTTGAGGGCCAGAGCCACAGCGAGAAGCCACGGCCACACCGATCGCACACAAACCCCGCCTCCTCTCAATCATCAGCGCCAACCACGTTCAGCTCCCCCGCACTGACACGGCGACGCCACCAGCCGATGCAACTCTCTGCTAAAGCCAACACAGAGAACTGACAATCTCACACATTACATGTCTTCTGATGAACTTTTAGAGGGCAAAGCAATGTACTTTTGAATAATACAGAAAGAAAGAAGCTAGAATAATGAACCAGATTTTATAATATATAGAAGAGGAAGTTAAACATTCACTCCTAGCTCTGTGCAATAGCTCAAGTTGAATTGTTTATACACAGCTCAGATGAAGATATTTCTTTCACCACACTAAACAGACGGAGGATATTTGTACACTGACACTCAGGCACTTGTTTCAGTGCTAAATGTGCAGATGGCATGGCTTGTGTCACAGCTCATACTGTATGCTTACCTTCAGGGAATGTGGGTAGGATTTGTGTGAACCAATCACTGCAGGGTTAAATATCACGGGATTCAGTGTTTCTTAAAGGGACGAGATGTTGTCATAACACCACTTCAGAAAAGCAGCTAATTATCTCAAATGGCCACCTTACACTGACTAGGCAGAACAACATGGTGGCCTTTTGTTAGTAGAAATGGTGTTAACACCAGGACATGGCACCAAGTGCATTCAAAGTTTACTAAGTTATGTATTATTTATACCCGAAGATATTTATTATTTATTATTTCTCACTTAACCGATTCATTCACTGTAGCTGTGAATTGACCAAACTGCCCCTGCATGTAGAAATTATGACAGAAGGAGAAAAAAGGGTTTGCTGTGGTTTAATGCAAGTGGACATCTCACAAGAATAGCACATATTTACAGATCATTTAACCCTCATTTAATATCACATTGCAGCTGCAGGCATCGACATATAAAATAAGGCTTGACTGAGATGTACTTTTTATGGACATGTTGAATAAACATTGCATTTAAAATATTACATTGTATGTTTTTACTTTTTCAGTTATATATGCACACACACACACACACACTACCATTAAAAAAAGTTGTTTTAATGTGTTGAAAACAAGTCTCCAATATTAGCAAGGCTGCATTAATTTGACCAAAAATAGTTAAAACAGTAACATTGTCAAAAAGCATTACAATTTGAATGGTCTCCCATTTTAAAATATTTTAAACTGTAATTTATTACTGTGACAGCAAATCTGAATTTAAATCATTCTAATATGCTGATTTGGTGCTCAAGAAACATTATTTACAATGTTAAAAAGTATTGTGCTGCTTATTTTTTAGATTTCTAAACATGAAATAAGATCTGGGATTGAAATTTTGTAATGATCTTAACAGCACAATTTTTGTAATGGTTATGGTTGACTCATGCAATTTATTTGTAGTGCCGCCCATAAGACATTGTACATTGGGTTCAGAAATGGACCATCAGTAGGTTTTTTTTGCAAATCTTGACCTCTAACTCATCAAGTGATTGATTCAGTAAAGACGACAACAAAGCAGGCATATAAAATAACTAAATAAAACTTTAATTATTCTAGTTGCAAATGTACATAAATTGCACAGCCACAATTGTATGGTTCTTAACATGGACAAATTTCTCTGTACATTATTGTTCTCATCATTGTCCTAAAACAAGGCAAGAGTCCAGCCAATACTTTACTTTAAACATACTTACAAAATTACTTTCTACAAGGATTATAAAACTTACAACATATTGTAGGTATTCATTTATATATTTGTATATCTTTATATTATTTATCTCACATAGCTACTATTTCACATGGACTGCTTGGATAAGAAAAAAAAAACACAAATAGTTTTACTTGCAAAAGTTTCCTAAACTTTGAGAACTGAAATGAAGCCAGATAAAGACACATCTGATGAAAAGAACCGAGACGACAGCAAAAGTCTTTTTCATTCAACACTGTTCTAAACTACTATTTCTTTTCAGTTTTTTTTTACTCACTAGTAGCTTCTCATGTGGGTGAAAATAGACATAACGACTCCGCAAAACCTCATTAAAAACAGAACATGAACAAACAGAGAAGCTGACATCCAAGAGAAAACTTGTGAAAAATAAATATTGGTTCCCTTTTGTGCAACCATATGAGCCCCAAGCCAAGTTTAAAAGTTGATCAAATGAATTTGAAATAACTCTAGATATTAATCTGACTTATGCAGACAGTGCTGAAGCATTTAGTACATGCAAAACTACTTTAGTAGAGCATGTGATTGGTTGCGGTATGTAACAAAGTCCAATTGCTAATCTCATGACGTTTACGCTGCATGTGCAGCTTTGATTATTGTGTATGGCTACAGTGGCGCAAATGTTAATGCTACAAAATAAAGCATCCCTGGCTTAATAATAATAATGAGCACCTTGAGTTTGCTACGTGTTTGTAGAGTGAAGTAAACCCAAGTGAACATGACAAAGGGAAAAAGTGCATAGTCTTCAAAGCCTTTGAGAAGCTGGGGCAAGAGATGTGGTGTGTGCTTGTTAGATTGCTGCTTCTCAGTCTGACCCAACATTTCAGCCGTCATTCACTTTGCAGTTCCTGTGAACCTTGCTTTATATATAATATTAACTTAATCACATAATACTCCATCACAGAGCCCATATACAGAGAAGATTCCCTTTAAAAATAACATCTCTTATCTTACACGTCCCATGACACGCTGTCTTATAATGTATCTCTTGCATCAAAATAAAGATGTGCGTGCGTCTCACTTCCCCAAAGACCAATGACATAAAGGAAAACAGCAGCTCCACGCACATACATTATTAATTACAAAAATATACAAACTCTAAATGCTGAAATGTAAAGTGTGCAGCAATTTGGACCGATGAGGCAACACATACAAAAATAAACACAACACCTGTACAGATGATTTAAAAAAGGCTTTAAAAATTAGAATGGAGAAGAAAAACCCATGAAGAAAACATGCACAAAAAAAGCAACTCCTAAACAATGTAGGAAGAAAACATGGGCTACAAGGCAGTTTTCAAAACTTCAAACATTTCAGTCTTGTTTAGTGTCTAAAACATTCACTCTGCTCTGCCTGAGCAGTCTGTGCTAATTCAAAATCTTGGCATCTATGAACAAAAAAAATCTATGCACATTATAATCTATCATAGATATTCATCTGAACTGTAAAAATAAAATAAAAATAAGGACTGAGGGGTATTTCAGATGCAACATTTTAAGGCTTCTCATGATGGAGAGACAAAGTGCACTATGTAGGGAGGAACAGAAACAGGAAGAGAGATATGGAGGAGAGCGCTAATTTCTCCACAAAGAGTTGCTCGTTCTGCAGTTTCAGTCGTTTCATATTAAAGTAGAGACCATTATAAATTAATGTGACAAAATCTAGTTTCTTTTTTTTTTTAAAGGCTGTATGGAGAACACCTATTTTAAAGCAAGTCAAATGACTTTTTTGCAGGCTAGAAGGTCGTAGTATCTGTATAATGTCACCATGTTAGCTGTATTGTTTTTTTTAAATTTATTTTACAGTTAGTTGTTGTGAAACACGAATGAATGTCTAGTGGTGTGTCCTAACATGAAGCACTTGAACAGTAGTCTCACCAGTGGATGTTTAAAGTGGATCTTGCGCCACTTTTCCAAACATTCGCTTTGCAGACCGTCAAAGGTCAATGTTCAGTATCCTCACCTGCCT
Source organism: Cyprinus carpio (assembly GCF_018340385.1). Lineage (NCBI taxonomy): Eukaryota > Metazoa > Chordata > Actinopteri > Cypriniformes > Cyprinidae > Cyprinus > Cyprinus carpio. Next base: position 9,994,096 of record NC_056601.1, read on the forward strand.
TATTTCTCTCAGTGTTCACTTACAGAATATCTGCACACTTGCTCGTGTCCTCTGTCTTCATTCCTTCTCTCTGTGGATCCGGGGCTCTTCGTTCAGCAGTTGGAGCTGTTGCGAAACTCCCCGTTCTCTGTGATCTGCAGCTTGGTGGGGTTGGTGGGGGAGATGCCGTTCCGCGTCTGCATGCTGTAGCGCTCCTTCAGCTGTGACAGGGCACTCATTAGCCTCGCGTTAGCCGCGTCCAGAGATGCTATCCGTTTCTCCTGCAGAGAGAGACAATTTCAGTACATATACAAATCATAAATACTATGAAAATACCAACGGCAGCAATTTCAGCAAGGAATTTTCATATGCAATTGTTTGGATGTTAACAGGTATAGAAAATTTGGGTTATTTTAGGTTCTCATTATGTGGGTTAACTGACACATCCATGTTTCTGGCTGTATAAGGATCATCAAAGTGAATGTGTAATTATGCATATATTTACTGAACATGAGTTTGCATAAGACATTCAGTTTGCTTGATCTCCAGCTAAGCAATGCCAACAATTAGCATGTAGTCTGATTAGCTGAGAAGTATTGGCCCATGTTGTTCATGTGGATCATTTTGTAGAATGAAAACATGTATTGAGTTACTTTTTTGTTTTAGCTACTTTTTGGCAAAAGGGATTGAAGATACCAATCCCTACCAATCCCATCATTTTCTAAAAGTGGAAACCGTGCTGAAGTTTTTCTAAGGGGGTTCCGATCGAACGATAAGGGGGGTTGTGAGATTGTGACAGAAATTTAAATGGAAAACATGCATCGTTCAAATGTGTGGGGGTCAATAAAAGGGACCATGTGACACTGAGACTGGAGTAATGACTGCTGAAAAATCAGCTTTGCTAATACAGTATAAACATGCTTTTTTGGCCTTTCTTATATACAAAACTTGTGAAAAAGGAGACCGGAATGACAGGGAAAAGAGGAAGGATGAGATATATTTGACAAGAAAACTACTCAGTGCTATTAATATGGTTCATCCAACTAATTATTTGAATTAATATCAAGCATCATGAAATTTTACTAAACTACTGAAATGTTGGTGTTTTGACAACCAAAATAACGTTTAACTGACATACCTAAGATATTACACCACTTACATATCTATATATAGACATACCTGCGCATCAATGATCTTCTGTTTGGAGTCAATCGCTGCCTGCATATCAGCATGATCCTTCTTCAGCTCTTCCTCCACAGACATCAACCTGCATCAACACAAAACAAACACACACTCAGTCCAGCCTTCATACATCCTCCCATTCTGTCTTTGATCTAGAGCTCGAGGCCATAAATAGCTGCCCCAAAACATCGGTCTTGGAGGAAAGCAGCTCTCAGTAAATTCTGCCTTGAGGAAGGCTAAAAGTCTTCTAAAAGCTCTCGGTCTTCTCATATTGCCACTAATACACTATCAGCTGAAAGCAAAATGACACTCTGCATCAGAGGCTTGTGGTAGACTCCTGAAAGCGAAAATGCCCTCTCTGTGTTTCTTCAATGTAAATTCATGTTTTTATCTGACTATATGAAAAGGTGAATTGTGTCATTCATTTCCACCAATTTTACCCATTCAGGCCAATTTGTGAATTAGATTATTATACTGACATATGATTGTTTTTTCCTTTTCTTTCTGCTTTATTTCATCTCTCATCACCAGCCTCTCTGCCTTCATTCTGGTTTAGCCTTTATAATACAAGCATTCCCCACCTGCTTATGATGCCCTTCATCTGCAGATCCTTGTCTTCCTGTTGCCGTCTCAATCTCTCTTCAGACTCGTCCAGTCGGGCCTGATACTCCAGCAACATCTTCTGTGCCTGTTCCTCCTGTCCCTTGATCCGGGCCTCATATTCCTCCAGCCTGTGCACTGACACACGCAGTCGCTCCTGCAGCATACAGATCTCCGCCTGATACTGCAAGAGACAACATTTTTCTTTTTGTCTTTCACCTCATTTCAAAAATCAAAACAAATTACTTGTGAAATGTATTTGTATTCGATTTGTGGCATCATGCACAGTGTGCCAATTGTACACTACTGATGACTACTGTTAACTTTTTACAGTAAGGTTTAATTTGTTAACATTAGTTTAACATGCTTTAAGTCTCATAAATTAACAACAAACATTAACAACATTTATAAATATCCTCTGGTTATTGTTAATTTATGTTACTAATGTTCATTTATAAATCCTGCAATGTTAAAAATGCATTAATATATGTAGAATTCAACAGAATACAGGCTGTAAAAGTTATGTTAGTGTAGGAACATGGTAATGTCAAACTTGGGAGTCAGAGTTACTAGTGTTATATTGTTAACTAGTAAAAATCGTTTGCGGCAATTGAAATTAAGCTGAAATAAAATTTAAATATTTGATGAAAATAACTTTTCATTATTAAATGCTAATTTAAACTATTAATCAATACTATAGTAGTAAATAAACAATACAAAATAATACAGTTACTGCTAGTTTCATATCAGTCACAGGAAATAGAAAGAATGTACAAAGAATTAAAACAGCAAAAAGGAAGCAGAGTATTAGAGTATGTCTCTTTCACACACATACACGCTTGTAGAAATTGCTTCTAAGAAGTGTGTAATTTCTGCACCACTAGTGGCATTAAACAAAATTATGAACATTCCTACCACCTCTTCCACCCATTGCCTGAAACAGAGCAATGCTGAAAATATCACAGGGCTCTTCAGGCTTCAGGAGGTCAAACTACAGATGGCTTACTTAAGAGTCTCTGCTCATTAAACTGTGAGCTTAACATAAAAAAAAAAATTAAAAAACAATACACATTTCACCCTTAAGTCTGCATGCCAAAGCACCCAACTCAGAGCTGAATGTGGGATTGCTGACACTGAGAGAATCCTCCTGTCTGAGTGAAATTAGTGCATGATGATGATTCATTTCCCTTCCAGAGTGTTTACGTGAGCCGAAATCTCTGCTGCTATGGTGTGTGGGTGGTCAGTTACCTTTTCAGCTTGTGTGTGCTCATCTCTGCAAAGCTCCGTCTCAGACTCCTGCTCTATATATGGCACATTCATCAACCAGGCAGCGGTACGGTCCAGTGCGCTGGGGTTCACAGGGGATGGGGCCTATGGGACACATACAAACAAATGCATATGCATGAATAAACCAAAGATGAAACAAGATACACACAAAGTCATGCCAGGGGCATCGTGTTCTCAACAGGCAACATGATGACATTTAGCATGACATAAGGCTGAATAAAAAGAACATGTGACACGTGAGCGTATTTTTATATACAACAGCCTGCAAAGTTAAGATACTTTAGTAGTTTAGTTCATGCAAACTGTTTATCATGACATTATACAATTGCCATTAAAGTCCTCAAGTATACTGCAAAAAATCATTTTCTTCATCAGCATTTTGTTTTCCAAATAAAAATACTTAAAAACATAATCAAAATAAAATATATTTATCTCAGAAGTAGATTTAAGGTAATATGTGTTTTCAGGGAATAGATCTTTAATTTAGATTTGACCTACATTTTTTCCAACAAAAACGTTGAAACATCCTTTATTTAGAAAATAAATTAGGTTTATTTTTCACACCCCATTTACAAATTGTTGCGCGGGTTTGAAGTGTATACCTCATTTATGTTAGATTTATCCTTAGAGTCAACATAAAAATTAAAATTCATTATAATTTCTATACTTTTTTTTCTCAGTACTCTGTTTCATTCTGATTTACTTCGCAATACAGAAGAAAAGATCTTTAACTATTTCCGTTTCATTTTGACTTTCAAACAAAAACAATTTGCCAATGAGGTTAGAAAAACTATAGCTCAACTAGATGTTAATCTTTCAGTGAACGCATAATGTAACTGATTCAAAAATCAACTACAGTATTCACAGAAAGTCCACAAATGTGACTTTCACAGGCAGAGAAAGAGCCTGGAGGTGCTCTGCAATGTAATAAAAGTGGTTTCCATAGACACACTTCCATCAATCACTTCAAGCAATCAATCAAATCCCAGGAGAGAGAGAACAATGCATTGTGGAAATGGGAAATGCCCTTCCTGTCCACTTCATTGTCAAATCCTTGAGAAAAATGACTGCCAGTGGCAACAGTCAGTGTTGGGGGGTTGATGATTGGTAGCAAGCCCTCTGATTCTTATTAGAATCAATAACTCAGACTTGCCACAAGAGATATTAAAATTACTAGGTTAAGATAAAGATACATGATAAATGATCCAGATTGCAGAAAGATTTGCCTGCAACAGATTTGCATGAAGAGGAAATTGTGATTGTCTTTTCTTCCCTGTTTTGATGTAAACCTTGTATTTTTTCCATCGGGAATTTATAGGATTGCTTGCTATTTAGCACGTGAAGTCTAAAAAAATCAATGTGCATGGATAAATTGCTTATAATAAACTGCCAATATTCCATTAAAAAAAGATTGTTACATTTTTATTTATTGGTAACTTTAAACATTCCAAAACAAACAAATGTGGAATCATTAGCAAAGTATCTATTATTTAACTCTACAATCTAGGGGTGGACAATATAACATAGACACGATTAACAAGTAGAAATCGCATTACACGCTCACGTGATTTTGCTGTGCTACGTGGTCATGAAAACTTATCCTTTGCATGTGTTTTTAGCATTGCGGTTTAAAAACAGGTGATTTTAAGCCACTGAAATGCAAACAGCAGCGAAAGAGAACTAATTTTGCTATATGTGCGCGCTGGCTGTCTTGCCCCTCTTTGCAAGTGAAAGCAAACAGTTGAGAAAGAAAACGTGTAACCTTATATTGGATCTGGGCAGCTCTTAAAGTGACAGCAGTCATTCTTGTTAATCAAACAACAAAAGAGAGAAATTTCTCAACGCTCGTTACAAAATCACTTTTGTAACTAAGACAAGAATGCTATGAAATTGCTATGGTATCAAAAATTTTGACATCATAGAGACGTTATTTAAAGCAAAATTACTATATTGTGAAATATATCATTATCGTGAAATCAGATTACTCATATCGTGATAAAATTTTGGTCATATCGCCCACCCCTACTACAAACATATACGCACCTGTTTATGTGGTGCGCGATGCTTTGTTTCTGGACTGTCCCCCTTAGAGGAGGAGCTCTGCTGTCGAAGCCGTGCACCATTTCCAGGCCAGTCGGGTGATGATGACATCAAAGTGTTATTAGGAGGCCGTGGGTAGGGGGTGGAGTTCAATAGGCTGGGTGGAGTTCGTCCTCTGGGCGCAGTCTGTGTGGGTGGAGGTGGCTGGTCAATCCGTCGCTGAGGACCAGCGCTGCTCTGTCGTGGAACCGCAGGCTGGTTTCCATGCTGCGCATCAGTTAGCGATAGCTGTCGTCTCGAATCTCCCAAACGCCTTCCAAACTCCTCCGCCACTGAAGCCCCCTGGGTAAGGAACGTGTGTTTGGTTCCTCCAAGACCCTCCTCGTTGTTGCTATGGGAACTGACGGAGCTGTGACACTCTGACCCAGAATCCCCACTCGCATTGCCTCTAGCTGACACGGGCAACCCTGCTGCCATCTGGTACACTGGATTCTGAAATGATAGCGGGGCCAAAAGCTGTGTAGGCCTGCCTGGGGCACCTTCTGCTCCTGGGGTAGTGGGAGTCTGTCCTGGCCTGTGAAAAGTAGGGCCTCCGGTAACATTACCTTGGGGAGTCCGTGCATTCCAGGGAACCATGGCACCATCACCTAAACCTTCTGAAGTGATCCCTACCGGGATGGCAATAGGTTCTAACGCCCTGGCCGCTTCCTGCAGGTCTACCATGGACAGGCTCTTGCCACCATTGGCCAGACCCAGCTCGTGTTCGTTGGCCTCGGAGTAGCTAGAGCTGCGGGCAGGGGAGCCCTGGAGGCCAGAAGAGCGTGTAACGAAGAAGAGGTCTTTGTTTTCAGGGGTGGGGGAAGGAAGGCGAGTGAAGTCCATTGGGCTAGTAAAATGAAGAGATGGGGACAAAGACCAGAAAGAGAAAAGTGTAAATCATTAAAGTACAGTATCAGAGAACAGTACACAAATAGATCTGTTCAAAATCTTGCCCTTTCATTTTGTAAAAAAAAAACAAAAACAAAAAACATTTAAAATACATTTAACCCTTAAATGCATTGATGTTTCACCAATCATTATTACATATTTGGATCTTCAGTGACCTGGACCTACATATCCAACACAGATGGACCTCTAACTGCTGCAATAGCATAAAACTCTCATGATATTTTATGATATATTACAAAAGAATCAAATAAAGCATATTTCGTTAACTTTTGAAACTTAGAAAGGTTCAATATGAGCAGATTTTTTTTTACCATCACTGTCATTGTCAGAGCGCATTTTCCCAGTATATTCAGCATCTGTCATATTCGTGATCTTAACCATATTCTTAAAACTATCATTTTCAATGACTTCAAAATCATTATCAAAATCAATATTACGCCATTCAAGCTATAAATGAAACATCACGTCATCACTGTCTATCAAACAGTAATAAATAATAAAGGTAAAGTAATAAAGGTGAATTTCACTTACTTATTCATCATATATGTAATTATTGTTGCACAGGAAATATATACTTACACATTACTCCGGTCGCTAGCGACATTATTTTACATTTTATTATTTTTATAATGAATAGATTGAGAAATACTAAGAAAGCTGATGTCTAACCTTTAGAAAATGAAGGAGGGAGAGGGTGGTGAATGATGTCTCGGGTTGTTAAAGACCCAAGATATGCATTTAAGTGTTAAAATACTATTATCCAAGGTGCACTATTATTATTTATTTTTTCCTAATGTTGGAAGTTCCTGGTAGAAGGACAGAATTTATGAACCATAACCTGCCAAACTGACTAGTTAGTTAGTACGTGTTAACAAACCCTGGTTAGCATGTTTCTAAGATAACACGTTTTTTTCTAACAAGCACAAAATAGCCAGCACACACAAATAAAAATTAATATATTTAAGTATTGTTGACTAACATTATTTTGTACATTTTGTGAGCTTAGTCTGTGGATTTTATACTGAGCCTATAGCAACACATTCTGAGATTGCCGCATCCACAAAGGATGCCATGTGATGCCGTCCAAGATGTTATCTTAAAAGTCAGCATAATTTTGCTGCTGACCTTTTGGAACAGCATCGGGTATACACCTGATGTCTTAAAATGCTGCCTACCTACTTTAGGCGACTCACTAAGATTTAAAACAGAGCTATAATCTATAAACATGTGGTAACACTTTAGTAAAGGGACCAATTCTCACCATTGACTAGTTGCTTATTAGCATGCCTATTTATAACATATTGGCTGTTTATTAATACTTAAAAAACATTTATCCTACATGACCATATGCTACAGTACATCCCTAATCCTACCCAATACCTAAACTTAACAACTACAGTACTAACTATTAATAAACAGCAAATAAGGAGTTTATTGAGGCAAAAGTCATAGTTAATGGTTTTTTAATAGTGAGAATTGTACCTTAAAATAAAATGTGACCAAACATGCCAGAGTCTCATAATACATGAGTTAATGTTAGAGAAACAAAACTTTCATAACCCACAAGTCTTTCTCAAACACACATAAATGCCATGCTAGACAGTTCCAGACAGGTATAAAGCATCAGAGAGAATGCAAAGTTATCATGCGTCTTTACTTCTACCCAGACTGTTTATTGTCTGGATATCTGGAAAAAAATGCTAATTTATTTAATCATAATCTCCGTACAGACACCAACCAACAAGCTTCACTCGATGCTTTCTCCTTGCAGCCTCCTTCTCTTTTGATCCCCCAGTATATTTATTTTCCCTTCCCTCAATATGTGTGTGTGTGAGAGAGCGAGCTACAATTACAGGCCTCTCATTCTCTCTGGCTCTCATAAATGTTGGTAGGGAATTATCAGCGAGCTAGACAGATAAAGATGAGCCGCTCTCTTTAAAATAGCAGTCTGCTGGATAAAGTAAGGGCACACTCTTAAGAACAGAAACAAGGACAGTCCTTTGACTGAAAGTGACAGAAAAACGATGAATATGTAAGCAATATAGCTGTACTTCACAACTTTGTGTCACTGCCTGAAGTAACAATGAGCTTGAAGCTGATTTGTCAGAATGCCTATTCTTCATGAAATCTACAGCATGCTTTTTGCACAGGCGTGTGCATACTTGATTCTGATTTGTTACATTTGAACACATTTGATGCGGTGGATCTGATTCGTGGCTCACCCTGGTAGGTCACTGTCAATGGCCATCTTTTGTAATCCACTGGAGATGCTGCATCCAGGGGCTGGAGGGGATGGCACACGATCAGGAGGAACGCTCATCTGTACGTTTGATGGGTTTGTTAACGCTCCATGTACGTCCCTCAGTATTCTAGGTAATGGGCCAAGCTTGGAGGTAGCACTCTGAGGACATCAATAAAAGATTTCATTGAAAATTAACACATATCCCAAAGATCTCTTATATTTATGCAGGACTCCCTAATAGCCCCCCTGAGAATGGAAGTAGAAGACAGCAGATTATCAGTGACTGTATGGAAATGACATCTTGTAGGTGAACTGGTAGACCATGGCTCTAGCAATGTGTCACAGGTTTGATTTCCTAGGAACATTGTTAATGATAAAATGTATAGCACAACTTTAATCCACTGTAAGCTGTTGTGAATGAAAAAATAAATAAATAAACTTAACTACCTCCTAAAACGCTACAGTATTTTAGTGATATACCGATAAACCCACCAGGCAGATTAATCCACCAATATTTAGCCATAACTCACAGCTGTATCTGCCGACTTATTTATAAAAGCCTGAACTGCAAACGTCCTGTTTTAAGTATTTTCAAGAGTGAATTTTAAGTAATAGTTGTGAAAAATTAAATTCAATTAATGACATATATTTTCATTAATATGTTGTTAAAAACTTCAAAACTGGGATCAGTAATATTTAATTAATACATACATTAAATTGATCTTAAAATATTTAAAACAGAAAACAGTTACTTTAAATTGTACAGAAATAACTCACAAGATCACTGTTTTATTGTATTTTTGATCAAATAAGAGACTTCCTTCAAAAACATATAAAATTCTTTACAACTTTTGAGCATCACCAAGATAATAATTTATATAATCTAATATATACATAATGCTTAATATATACATAATAACATAATGCTCACCAAGATAATAATTTATGTAATTTATCTATAACTATATTGTATTCTGTAAATCTGTGTTTTGACAACTTCATGAAGCCCAATTAAAATGGATGGAAATGAACTGGCTTCATGTACTTTATTTATATGACAAAACTTAAGAAACAGAAGACACAATTTCTGCACATAAGCGTTTACTCTCTTATCTTTTCCAAAAGCATTTAATAATGGAACAGGCAAGACCTAGATATGTTCAAATTTGACTTGATTCTGTGACATTCTGGTTGGCTGAATCGCTCTGGATTTAAAAGAATTATGTTTCATAATCACAACATGTTCATGGATGTATGGCATATCAATTAAAAGTTCTTATAACTGTCTGACCACTATATGACCATTATCAGTCTGTGGCAGCCTTAGGGACTAATGGACTTCCCATGTAGAACTCAAACACTGAGAGGACATGAGCTTTCAGAGCATGTCCACCTAATGTGATCTGAATAATTCAACGAAGTGCTGCTATGAGAATATTTCAGAGTTTCAAATTTAATTAGCAATCGATGTTTGTATAGTTTCAGGCAGTGTCTGTGGTGTACCGGCATACAGGCAGAGGCTACAGATTAATGCATCTCTGCTTAAACAAATTTTGCATGACTGGAAGTTTTCTCTTAGTGTGGAAAATCTGGGCAAATACAGTACAACAGCTAGGCTATATTTAGCATTGAAGGAGGAGGAGGATTAGAAGATCATTTCTTCCAAAAATATGTATAAAATAAGATATAAAGAAACAAACACATGGGGAACATATCTTATAGGGTCTGAACATTAAAAGCAACAAAATGAAGGATTTTAAAGTCTCAGTGTTACAGCCTGAAGGCAATTGCTTACATCAGTCCACCTACTCAAAGAACACAGAAAACTGGAGCACAACTTTAGAACCTTCTGTGGCATCAAAGTGATGAACTGCCTTGTCACAATGCTATCCTGAGTTCACCTACGGCAAACACTGCACTTAAGACATGGCGAAATCTGAATGTCTGACCATCAGTGAATAAATGATCACGGCAAAAGATAATTTTCAATCAGTATTTTAACCAGTTTTTTCTGAAAAAAAAAAAAATCTAATAATTATTAATAGTATACATATTTTTATTTCATATATAGTATATACATGTATTTTTATATGTAGATAGATAGAGAGATAGAGATAGTTAGATATAGAGACACGGTATGCTTAAAATTATAGTTTTTTGTTTCCAATGCAAAAACTAAATTGTAGAATATATTCTGTTTTTTCCTTAAAATATATTGATTAGAAACAATTTTTGCTGTATTTAAGCATGTCTGAACAGCACAATGAATTCCTGCTGAAAATCTTTACACTACAAATACAATCAAATGGAACCAACTGCAGAGTCAAGAGACTAACCTGGTCCATTTGGGACACCACCTCAGCTAGAAGGGAGTGCAAGGTGGAGAGCTCACGGCCCAGGTCAATATAGCCCTCGAAGCCTGCAGTATTTGAGATGGTCTCTGGGTTAGAGATCTCCAGTAGGAAGCGCTGCATGTTGGTCCACTCCTGCTCCAAGAACTGATTCATGAAGGACATGTACTCCTCCTTATTACCAAACCTGACAAAAAAGCAAGAATAAGAATGACTTGTTGATTCGTTTAATAACTCAATTAACCACGCTAATGACTCTATAATCATAATTATATCTATAAGCTTCATTTCATTCTTATGAATAGTATTTGTGCTCATAACAACATGACAAGCTATTAAACTGAGGCATTTCGAAACTCATTCGTCAGCTCCACTGTGAAACATTAAAGCGCTCTCTCCCTGCTCAAACACACACACTCACACCAGAGTAAATGAAATCCTTACTTGGTGAAGTTTGCGAGGTTCTGTGTAACCTTGGCGATAAGAGTGAGTGTGCGTGCAGTGCGGTCGTCTGGGTACTCCTGTGTCAAGTTGAAGAGAGAAGGCGACATGATTGCCGGACACAGAAATCGCAAAAACAACGAGGCGCTGATAAGACGCTCGCTGATATCCGGTCGCCCTCGATTACCACATTCCTGTCTCCATGACGCAAACACCTCCTTAAGTTCCCGTGGAAACACACTGTTGAGGAGTGGAGAGTTGAACATTGAATTTAGATGGATAAAAAACCCTGACAAAACTGCAAACAGTAATTCCTACTAGTAAGTAGTTTCACAAAACAAACTATTTATTATCCTTTTGGACACAACTTCTGAGGAGGGAAAAAAACTTTCAAATATCCTTTAGTATTAGATCTCAGTAATTAAACTTTTATTTCACTTCTAAAATTGAAAATTTCACTGTGTTGTGGTTTGTTTCCAATGTATTGTGCTAATTTCGCTTTGTTGTGACTTGTTTACGTTGTGTTGCAGATTGTTTCTGTTTGTGTTGTGCTTATTTCGTGGTGTTGTGTCTTGTTTCCATTGTGTTGTTTTGGGCTAATTTCGCTGTGTTGCAGCTTGCTTCTGTTGTGTTGTGATTTGTTTCCATTTGTGTTGTGCTAATTTTGTTGTGTTGCAGCTTGCTTCTGTTGTGTTGTGGCTTGTTTCCATTTGTGTTGTGCTAATTTTGTTGTGTTGCAACTTGTTTCCTTTGTGTTGCACTAATTTCGTTGTGTTGTGGCTTGTTTCCTGGTGTGTTGTGCTAATTTCATTGTGTTATGGCTTGTTTCCGCTGAGTTGTGTTAATTATGTTGTGTTGCGACTTGTTTCCATTGTGTTATGGCTTGTTTCCGCTGTGTTGTGCTAAGTTTGTTGTGTTGCGGCTTGTTTCCATTGTGTTGTGCTAATTTCATTGGGTTTTGGCTTGTTTCCATTGTGTTGTGCTAATTCCATTGTGTTGCGACTTGTTTCCATGTTTCTGTTTTTTGTGTTGTGGCTTGTTTCCATTGTGTTGTGATAATATTGTTGTGTTGCAGAGATTCCGTTGTGTTGAGGAGATTTTTTTGTCTTGTGCAATATTGGGTCAACGTAGAAATGTAATATATAACACTCACAAACAAATCACTCTGATCATCAGTCTGTGCATAATACTAATAATAATATTATTATTAGTAGTAGTAGTAGTAGTAGTAGTATAGCTTAACTCCCCTGCTTCATTTAACACCTCTATACTCATATTATATATTGTCTATTTAGTTTTATTTTAAGACAAACACCTGAGACAAAATTGATAACTGAAATAAGCAGCTATGAAACATCTGAGCAATAAAATGCATCACTGATTCACATCAACAGACAGCTGTGAAGGGCACAATATAGTTACCGGTAAGACTCAATGATCTTGCAGAAAGCCAGCTCACAGCACATCCTAAGGTTGCTCTGATGTTCAGCTAGATCGCTAGATGAACATTTGGATGGGTCCACCTCACAGTTCTCATCAGATTCATAAAGAGCCTTTATAAACTCACCTACAGTGGAAGAAAGAGAAAATACATTAAAGACCCTGGTGTTTTTAAATTCATCCTGTGTAAAGTCTAGTTGTTTCAACATAAACAGCATTTTTCAAAAAATCAATAAAGAATGGTGTCATCTATCGATTAATCTTGACATTATTCTGTATTTCGCACAAGAACGCTTGCATTCCTAAATGTCAGCAAGGCCACCTGCAGTACAACCCCCCCGCCATCTTTCATTCAAACAAACTATCTCGCACATATTAGCAAGAATGAAAATCGGCACCCCAGAGCTCAACCCAATTCTAATCCCCTTCCACTATGAGGCAACCAGTGAAAGTTCTTTAGTTATCTGACTCGGAACTAATGAGAGAAGCTGTCCTGGGAATATACAACAAACTTTTTGTTGATCCCAAACAAACAGCACAGTCAGATCCCTCTCCACAGAGACTCAGAACAGGTACTGGTCGATTTTTCCCCCTCAGTTCTGGTGTGCATGAAAGCATCAGGGAAAAATAAAACTAGTGTAGCATAAACGATGTGGACGTCCAACTGATCTAGAATGGAAGTGGACTCTTCGTTCTTCATCTTCCTGTTAGAGACTAAAGAGACACTCAGTGGCCACATTATTACACGGCTTCAGATCAATAGAAAACATACACTGCTGTTCAATAAGATTTTCTAATGTTTTTGAAAGAAGTCTCTTATGCTCACCAAGACTGCATTTATTTAACCAGTTATACTGTATGCCGTCAAACCGTTTTTCCCCTGCTGTACCGAAACTATAGTGAACCGTGAACTCCAAACCGAGGTACATGTCAAACTGTCATGTTTGTGTTCCGTTACACCCCTAATACAATGTAAAACAAGAGAAATTTGAAAACCCATTCAAGGCCACAAATACAAAACTAATCGCTCAAATAACCAGTATGTTGGACTGCAGTAGTGCCAAAAGTCCACACACAAACTCAGTTGTATATTAGCGATTAGCATGATTACCTAAGTACTCAAAACAAGGGACTTAACTTCCATTCACAGCAGTTTTCATCAATCAAAATCTAATAACCATAACACCAAAAGATCCTTATTTTTAATTTCATGATTGGTTAAGACATCGTTTTAAGTGGTAACCCGTGATCCAATCTGAAAAATTAGAATTGGTTATAAAGTCAAACAACTGAACAATAATACACTGAAAAAAGTTTTTTTCCAAGTACTCTATCTGTATCTTTCGAGTAGATGTAGTAGTAACTAGAGTAAATGAAATGACCAAAAGGTTCGTCTCTCGTGCATATTAATGCTGTTTATGTAACCATGTGGTGAAATCCACTCTCTTCACTGTTGCTCTCTTGCTATGAAGTCTGAGGGACTTAGTCTGTCTTTATGAGTGAACCATTTAATAATTTAGCAGCACTTCACAAGTCACATTTTTCTAAGAAAAACAACTATACATTATTCAGCACCACCAAATGGCTTCTTAAAGCAAATCTAAAGAGAGATTCACTCTCTTTGGTGTACTTACTCACATTCACGTCTACACTCACTAGATCCCCCAAAGTCGATATTTATATACAGTGTGAAATCTGCAGCATGTATTTTGGTTCTGCAGATAAAATGCGAGTCCAGCGATTTACACATTTTATTCCTAAAATACAGTGGTATTAATAAACACAAGCCTTATCGGACACAGAGTAAGCCAACAGTGAATGTGGTGGCCGGATATGTGTGTGCATGTTTGTCTGTGTGTGTTTTCACAGCTGTTTAATCTCAACTAAAATGAATACAGGGAACTTAGCACAAAATAAAATTTGGAAATATTTATAATGTTTGTGCAGGACAGAAAGTTTGCGCTGATAAAGTGTCTCCTATTTCAAGTCTACAGACTGAACACCAGTACATATTTATTTCATATAATTATTTTGGTGGTCCTGTCACTTGGCAACTTAGACATAACAAATAGTACAGGCATTTTCAGAAAATAATGTGTTTTTTTTTTTTGCACGCACACACAAAGATCTTACCCAGTGCATCTTGCAGATACTTCTGTCCAACCAGTTTGAGGTACTCCTCGATAGCTTTAGTGCCCAGCGTATTCTCTCTGAAGATCAGGTGCTCATTCTCCCCGCATCGATCCACCTCCGACATCATCAGATCTGTCAGGAAGTCCTACAAAAAAAAAAAAAAATTGATATGTGAGCACTATTAGTCTAAAAACGAAAGAGAGCAGAGTAGATGGAGCGACTGTATGGAGGGTCTGTCATTGTAATCGAAGTGCTTGTGCTGCCGATGTCTGTCAAGACATGAAAGAAAAGAAAGAGACGAGGAAAGAAAGATGCTAGTGCTGAAGTGAAAGCTGCTTGATCAAAGCTATCTGGCAGATAGCTTATCAAAACCAGCAAAAATCAGTCTACTCGCTGTTGACGTGCTCACACACACACACACACACACACACAGTCCAGAGTTCAGCCCAGCGTCCCAAATACAATTCAGAGAGTGTGTGTGAGTTTCAGTCTCTATTTACAGCGGTGAGTCATGACTGGCTCCATGCAGACTGTGGCTGAAAGCCTTTTATCTGTAAAAAACTATCATCATCTTATAATTCTCATTACAGGACATACTGTATGTCCTTAAAATTAATGTAGCAAAACTCTCTTCTCTTTCACAAAAAATGCACCCCACACTAATCTTTATTTTTTTTGTCACTCTCCTCTTATTTGATTCAGTGGAGACACTATTGTCAATAAATTTAAAATTGAATTTTGAGTGTGTTTGCAGGATTCGACACGGAAACTTCAGTTAAAACATTACTGGATGGAACAAAACAGTGAAACCTGTGAAAATACCCTGTCAAAGAGTGTCAAAAGGGCACAAAATGTAATTTGGGAGAAAAAAAAGGTAGACTTGATAGGGCCCTACTCTCATTATCTCTTCTTCTCTCAACCTAGTATTCTTTCAGTTATGTGGTTGAAATGATGACAAGAACAGAGGTCTGCACTGGAATTAAAAAAAAAGCCTGGCACATAAGTGAGACCCTGCAACCTCACCAGACACCTGCTGTCAAACTTAAACTCTAAACGTGAAGGCACTCATTCTCATTATTTTCTTCTCTATAGATCCATTTGCTTGGATAAATTCATTCAGTACCTACAACTTACACACTGAGCTTTGACTATAAATAAGTTACATTAAAATTTAAAATCTTGGGTCATAAAGATTTCTTTTTTAAGAAATTAATACTTTTATTCACCAAGGATATATTAAATTGATCAAAGTGACAGTAAAGACATTTATAATGTTCGAAAAATATTTATATCTGTAAAAAAACTTGTGAAAGAATCCTGAAAGAAATGTATCAGTTTCCATAAAAAAGCGGCAAAACTATTATCTTTTCATCAGTAATAATGAGAAGAAAGGTTTCTTGAGAACCAAATCAGCATTTTAGAATGGTTTCTAAAGGATCAAGTGACACTGAAGACTGGAATAATGGCTCCTGAGAAGTTATTGGAATACATTTATTTAAAAATATATTAAAGTAGAAAATATTTATATTTTTTAGTTTATTTATTTGGCCAACAATGTTTAGAATTTCAGCACTGGGTATTATTTTAAGACATTGCTGAAAAGAGAATGTTTCAGCTTAGAGGAATCCAAAAAACGTGTTGACTCTAGATAATAGGGTATTATGTAAGTCAAAACAAAAGCATTTGTTTGGGATACAGGAGAAAAGGAGTGTGGGTAGTGTGGCTGTAGACCTCAGAGCTTAAAAATCCTTCATGAGCCCTGATGTGGGGAGCGATCACCATGGTAACTGGACTGGAATATTTACAGGTTTCCATGATTATGGTAACTCTTATTTTAAAGTAGTGGCTCTACCATCATGCTTATTCACCTGTCCTCATCTTCAAACAACTTTTACTTTATTTTACAATCATAAGTTTATCTATAAAAAGTTGATATTTATTTGTTTTGTAAATGAGGTGCCATTTTACAGATTGTGCATATAGATAATGCTGCAATTGACAGCTAAATAATCTCACTCTCCAAAATAATAATAATAATAATAATAATAAAAAATAAATAAAATAAAATAAAAACAGTGTATGAAGAGTAAGGAATATTTACGCCTGGAAAATTTTCACCAATGACAGGCATTGTCAAAAAGTTTATTTTTGACGCTGCATACAAACAAACCTCAGTATTCATAATAACTGTCAAGTTGTAAATCATGATCAAGTTGTAAGGTATGTTCAGCAGAGTGAAGAAAAAAAAAAAAAAACTCTCAGAACCATTAAGATATGAGACTAGTCACAGAGAGGGAGATCTCATAAGCCTTGAGATTCTCCCCTTACACGCACACACAGTAGTGGGCACTATTAAGAAAAGGCCAAGAAAATTGTCCATTACTGTCAGAGTTAATCAGCTAGACTATAGCTCACCCTTAATCAGAATGAGATGAGAGAGAAACACAGGAAACGATAGAGACGAGAGAGAGCGAGAAGACATTAAGCACAGTAAGACATAAATATAAATCTAAAATGGAAAGGAAAGCAGAAAAATAAAAATAAAACGGGTGCGTAAAAATAGCAGGTGCACAGGAAAGCAAAGCCATTGCACAGGGGAACAGAGGAAAACAGAAAGATACGTACTGTAGCACACACACAAAAAAATTATAAAGCGAGGATGGAGGGATTAAAAAGAAGAGATAAAATCCCTCAGGTCTCACTGCATTCCCTGGAAGCAAAAACTCATAAAGAAGTAAGCATCTGACTGAGACAGCAGCTTGTGTGCTCAGCTGAGGGAGAGAGAAAGAGACGTTTTGCCTATTACACTGTCTGGACCAAACATCCCCACAAGGATAGTAAAACCTGAAATCACCTACACTGTGTGAAGCAGCCAATGGCCCCCAGTTGGAAAACAGCTTAATAAACATACAGTATTAAATAATGTTTTAATGAAAACATAACATGCAGAAGGTTTTGTGTCAGGGTTAAGTTCAGTGTTAGAAAATACCATAAGCTCTGAATAAAGACTGAAATGATAGATAGATAGATAGATAGATAGATAGATAGATAGATAGATAGATAGATAGATAGATAGATAGATAAAGATAGATTAAAATCTTTCAATGGAACCATAAATAATGAGCATTGATTATGTTAATATTTAACTTAAGTTAAAATTAACTTAAACTTAACTTAAAGAGTGTGCTCAATAGTTTTTTTTATTATTTTTTTTTATAATACTAAAATAAAGTGAGGGCCCTTTTAAAGTCCATTATTTGTGTCTAACATCTATGAATGTCTGTGTATGTATGTGTGTCAGGACAGCTGAATGAGACTTGCTATAAAAAGCCCTTAAATAAAACTTAAGGTCACTAAGAGTTAGCACACACACACACACACACACACACACACACACACACACACACACATTCTCTCATTAATCTACAGACACAGGATGACTCATTCAGTTCAGTAAAGATATTCCGAGGGAGTGAGCGACAATACAGACAAGGGGAGTGAGAGAAACCGAGATTGTTGCAAAAGAGCTACATCCTATACCTTTTTTACATGGGGGGGGGGGGGGGGGGGGGGAGAAAAAGAAAAAAAAATATTGTCATCATTTACTCACCTTTAAAATATCTTAACATACAATATTATTATAATACTAAATTACTAGGGATGTAATGATATTGGAATTCTGACTGATACAGATAAGATCATTCATTTAATAATTACTAATTATTTCAATAAAATAATTAGTTTAATAGCTGATGAACAGATTATATACTTTCCTACTTGGTTATACATAAATGTATTAATGTAAAGCAGCATTAATAAAGATGTTCTATTTTTTTGTAGGAATTAAACTCATTTTAAGCACAGATGCAGTAGTGCTGCTAACCTGTGATCTTAACGAGATTATAGGGTTAAATCTGTTGCTATCCCTCTACATTAGTGCTGGATGATGGAACAAATTAATAATTAGCTTTACTTAATTGCAAATGTGAAATGTCCAAAGTGGGTTTACAAAGTGCATGGGTACCATTTAATCCCACGTGTTCCATGTGAGAATGTTTTTTTTTTCGCCTACACACTCGAAATGGGCACTAAACACTGTCAGACACACAATAATTCAACATGACCTACTGAAAAACAAAAGGGAGCGATCATTAAATGTCAAAGATGAATACCTTTCCTCAAATTTCATCATTACTTGTGTGTCACTCTCAGCACATTTTTCTTTGGATCTGAAGCCAAGCTGTAAGCTGAAACGCTAGTTGTTATCTCGCTCCCTCTCCATCTCAAAAACTACAGGTCAGAGAAGGTCAGATGCTATTTAGCAGAGAGACGGCAGGAGGGTCAAGCGAGAGAGCGAATGCTGTAATATATGTGTGAGAGAAAGAGAAGTCAAATATTACAGAAGCGCTGAATTAAGCTCTCAATCTACCCACACTCTATAACCTTGAGATTTCTCTGTTGCATGTGTGCAAATATGTGCGTATGAGTATGTTCGGTTCAGATGTGTGCGTTTATGTGCGCTCACGACCCTCAGTAAAATATAGAAATGCTCTGCTAATGAAATGCAAGGCTGCGGGGCAGCTTTATCCAGTGTGCTTTCTGAGATAAGACCGATTGTTGAGCTGTATGACTAAAGTGGGTCAAACAGATATCACTTTAAGGATCATACAACAATATGTCCTCAACATTTACCTTCTTATGCTTGCTAAACAGTCTGCAGATCATCAAAACACCCTACCTAGGAAACGAAAGGGCTGATTTGAGGTTTTATCTCACTTTACCAATTTAAATTTAATGAGAAGAAACCAATTTAACTCTGTATTTTGTATTAATTCTGTTTTGTATAGCATATTTTTTTTTAGGGCTGTCACAATCATGAAATTTTACTGATTATTTATTCTTAGACAAATATATGTGATGTTAATGTTTATTGTAAACTTATTTACACATTAAATAGTATTTTTGCATTTTAAATGTTTTTTAAAATGATTTTATATTTTATAATTAGAATTGGTGCTGTCAAGCGATTAATCCTGATTGCATCCAAAATAAAAGTTTTTGTTTACATAATATATATGTGTGTACTGTATATATAAATACACACATATTTTGAAAATATTTACATGTATTTACATATACATATATTTATATAATTTATATTATAGAGAAGTATATGTCTTAAATATACATGACATATTTTTCTTAAATATATACATGCGTGTATTTATATATACATAGTAAATATACACTGTACACACATACTGTATATATTATGTAAACAAAACCTTGGATGCGATTAATCGCTTGACAGCACTAATTAATATTACATTTATATTAATTTAATATTATTTGTGTATATTTTATTCATGTTATTTGTTATTATATGTAGGTTTAGGGTTTTTCTCCATTTACCAAAATACAAAGTCTGTTAATTTTATATATCTGCCAAAAGTGTTTTTCCCCCCATACAAGTGTACTGTACATTATATAGTCTCATAGCTAGCACATACTCTATGCGCTAAAATACAAAATCGGGCAATCAGGCACAGATGTGACATCACATTTACATCATATCATGAAACAGATTAATACCTTGACTAAGCTCAAACTCTTGAGATGCATGAAAAAGTGTTAAAGTGTGTGTGCATGGAGAGCCCGCTGAAGTGGATGTCACATCTACAGCGAAGCTCGACTTCTGTAATAGCTGTCAGGGCAATGTGCTGCTTCAGACCAGAAATGACATCCTTTCAGAGCCAGCCTGCCTTAAAGTGCAGCCAAGCGAGATAGAGAGGGAGAGAATGGCAGAGCATGAGTCTAAGACAAGATAAGGAGATAGAGAGGTGATGGAGAGGCAGGATGGGGAGAAAACAAGAAAAGGAAATGGTTACGGATGAGGAGAGGAAAGATATGGGTGCTGAAGGAAAATGCAGATAATGACACTCGTCTCGTGTCTCTAAGTTAATGATGGAAGATGCTGGTCGAGCTGTTGCTTTGTCACAATCCAATATATATATCAATGTGTTATGAAGAATGTAGTTCCAAACATTACCATTCAAAAGTTTGGGGTCAGTAAGATTTTTTTCCCCCTAAGAAATTAATACTTTTATGTATTAAGCATGCATTAAATTGATTAATAGTGACTAAAAGGACATTTATGGTACAAAAGATTTTTGTTTCAAATAAATACTGTTCTTTATATAATGATAATAATTCATCAGAGAATACCATTAAAATCAGTGTGTGCAAAAATATTATGTAGAGCAGCTGTTCTTGAGCAACAAATCGCATATTAGAATGATTTCTGATGGATCATGTGACACTGAAGACTGGAGTAATGGCTCTCCTTCACTTAAATAAATTACATTCTAAAATATATTAAAATAGAAAACAGTTATTTTAAATTGTAATAATACTTCACAATATTACTGTTTTTACTATAATTTTGATCAAATGCAATCTTGCCGAGCATAAAAGCCTTTTCAAAGACATTTTTTAAATCTTACAGACACCAAACTTTTGAACAAAAAGAAATATATTTGTGACCCTGGACCACAATTTTCTGAAATTGAGATTCATATATCATATGAAAGCTGAAAAAATAAGCTTTCCATTGATGTATGGTTTGTTAGGATAGAACAATATTTGGTTGAGATACAATTATTTGAATATCTGGAATCTGAGGGTGCAAAAAAAATCACCTTTAAAGTTGTCCTAATGAAGTTCTTAGCAATGCGTATTATTAATCAAAAATTAAGTTTTGATATATTTAAGGTAGGAAATTTACAAAAAAATCTTCATGGAACATGATCTTTACTTAATATCGTAATGATTTTTGGCATAAAAGAAAATTAACAATTTTGACCCATACAATGTTTTTTTTTTTTTTTTTGGCTATTGATAAAATATACTCCAGCGACTTAAGACTGGTTTTGTGGTCCAGGTTCACATTTACATTTGTAAACTTACATACAAATACTTTATGTTTACTTAAGTACACAAATTTCTCTAGTAGGATGAAAAAAAATATGCCCTGACATTTTAATGTGGCAAGAAAGTTAATCCTCAAAAACAATATCGAGCTGATGAAATATTTCAAAAGCATTGCTAGAACAATTGTCAGAATTTAAAAAAATTTCCCCAGGTTTCCATGACTGTGGGAAGAGCGAGATAGAAGAAGTGAGCGAGATAGAATTCTCCCAAATTGACTGTATATTTCATCTTCTTCCAAACTTTATTTAGTGGTGGAGAAAAAAAGAATATAAGATAAAAATCACACCCCCATGAAACTCGAGCAAGTGATAAATGAGTGTTATTGTGTCCTCTTGGGCTTGTGGTCTCTATGGGATATCTTTTCTCTGTATTTTACATCACGAGCACACTGGCCTCAGGTTCAGTCAAGGGAATACAGCGACCGTATCTACTGATAGAAAAGTCTAATGCCTGTACTGCAACATTAGCTTAACAGACTGAGTGCATTACCAAAGTGAGAGACGTCAAGTCTAACAGTTGTCAAGATTCCATCAGATTATCCTTCCCAGTGACTCCATCACTGCAGGCTCAGTACACAGGTTTAGAACAATGATAGGGTGAATAAATGATGACAAAATGCTAATTTTTGGGTGAACTATTCATTTTAAGTCAGAACTAGGGTAAGGCAATATAGCTAAAAGATCTTGATGTTTTTTTTTTTTTTTTTTTTTTTAGCATTTTGGAGATATTCAATCTATATCTTCATTTGTAAAGGAGTGTTTTATTTTCAATTAGAGGAGCCATGACTGGTTTTTCACACATAATTTTCATTAACTGGTACATATACCAACCCTAGTAAAAAAGTAATAGATTTTAAATGCGTTCATTTTATACTAAGTGTAGTTCAAGTCTATTACCATATTTACTGGCATATCGCTCGAGACTTGCTAATATAAAAATTGTAATTAAACTTTATTTGGAGTACTACTTATGCACAATGCACATTTCTTAATATTAAACCTAAAATATGTTTTAATGTCATTAATGATGAGGATTGTATGATCTTTAAATATTTTGCATATAACGTGTACCTAAAGTAAACTTGAAATAGTTCCACTTTAACACAGTAAAATATACTTAAGTATATCTTTATTTGGACTTCAACAATACTTCCGCACAATTAAAGTGCATTGAGTACAAATCAGTTTAGCAGACTTTAAATACACCAGTTTAGTATACTAAAAGTACAATTGCAGGGTATTTTTATTAAGAACATAATATGTAAATGTATTTGTAGTATACTTAGCATGAAATAAATGTATTTTAAATACATTTTAGTATATTTATTTTCACTAAGGAATATATCAATAAGTAGTACTACTAATACTACATAATTTTACTGAAATATTTCAAAGTTTGTTAAGAAATCTTTTGCTCACCAAGGCTACTGTACATTTATTTAACAGTAACAACTTGACAGTTTTCTATTTTAATGTATTTTAAAATGCTATTTATTTATTCCTGTGATGGCAAAGCTGCCAGTTTTAGTGCCATTTTTACTACCGAAATTTAAACTATATTTAACTTTTAAAACATTTGTCTTAACACTCATAATTAACAGGGAATTAATGACTAAATAAAAGTGTTTCAAAATCGTGATATTCAGTGTTTCCTAATTTTATATATGGTATGTAAGTATATTATGACTATTTTATCATCAGGTTCTGCTCAGGAGCTGCTTTTCATTTGGACCAAATGCAACACTAAATCAGAAAGCATGCATAACTGTCAACTTTGTCTCATAACAGGCATCTGTATTGAACTGCATATGATCAGCTGGTTTAATTCTGCACATTGAAAAATAACACATTCATATAACAAAAGCAAGTAGGTCGGATTTTTACAGCTGTCCTCAAAACAAATGACCTTGGACAGCCTGGATGATTCCATCAATGTTACAGTTTTTACGGCCCATATCCCTCTGGGTTTCTTTGAGAAGCGAAGTAATTAAGGATCAGTAATTAACAGCATCAGACTAACAGGCCTGATCCCCCCCGCCGGACCTAGGGGACAGCGGACGAGGGCCAGATAGGATATGAGTGACACAACTGTCCGGTTATGATGACCCTCTGTGAACACTAGTTGGTTTAGTAATAGCAGACTCCCCCTCCCGTTCCCCCTTTATGCAGTAGTTACAGAGGTGAAGTGCAGCTGACCAGTGAAAGACACTAATGACTTTTAATAATGCAATTGAAAGAGCAGCCAATCTCAGAGTCAGCACTCACAGGATAATGACGCAGATCAGTCAGTGGTTCGTGGACCAGTGACCATCTCTAATGACACTGTGATGGTTCACAACTTACACTGCCGTTCAGTCAAATGAAAAATTAGCATAAAGGATGGCATCGCTTATATGAACTGTTACAAACTGACCATTTAATTCCTGTGTCAGTTCCAACAAATGTCAACTCATTTGCGATTACTGGATGAAGGTTTTTACAAAATCCTTTTGATTGAGAAGGATTCATTAATGAATCATTTAGACCAGTTTGTCAACCAGTTTGACAAATTAATTGAAAAGAACTGACTCAAAAGAGCAAGTTGCTCACAAATGGTACATTGTTGCATCATTGCGAAGCAAGTTTTATACTAAACAAGAGCAACAGACTATCTGGCAGATATATCTTTATCTCTAAAAAATATTTTATAGCAGAGTGTGAAAAATAGGAAAATTGATCATTCACTCAATAAAATTCAATAACTTTACAATGATCAAAGACTTATTCCAGAACACTTTTCCCTGATACCTTTTGGGTGACTGTGGGAAGACTGGACTAGTCATTATCAGGGTTCTCAAAGGTGTCTTATTAAGAAGAATCAAATTCTCCCATATCTTTAGAGATAAGAGTTAATTGCATGTGCTGCAACTTTCAGAATTCCCTCAAAAAAAAAAAAAAAAAAAAAAAAAAAATTAGCCCATTTATTAAAATTAAACTTTTAAAATTGTTTGGTTTAAAATTCATCAGTGATGTGGGTGTTCAGAAATGTGACCTCACCCAGCCATGGTGGGGCAATATGGAGAGAATAGGATTTATAAATATATACACACTATTATTCATAAATGCTAGAAGAACTAATGGGAGTTTAAAGTGTAGAAAGTTCACCAAACCATGTACTGTGTAGCATTAATCTAAACTTTATAAAGGGATTGGTGTATTTAAACATTGACTGTTTCATTGAACCCTCAGATTCCATAAGGAAAACGTAAGGCAGGAATGAATGACATCATATATGAACAACAGCCTAAACTAAGGGATCAGTCTGAAGTATTTTCATTCTATAATTTACCAAAAATCATCTGGCTCTAAATGTTGCAAGGTTTTATTCTCAAGTGATGTTGTAGTCTGAAAGCAAAGGGACTAATAAAATATATTCTTTGAGCCTCTAAACTCTCCACAAGCAATCCACCATGACTGCTGATGTACTGCTGAAATGATGCCAACAAAAACCTCCGACCTCTGCTGAAGCTGAATACCTTATATAAGTAACAATTAACTTAAGATTTGCACTGACACCCCAAATGAACAAATGAAGAGAAGACCTCCCCTGCAGTATTAAAAAACCGCTTCGCGCTTAATTTCACTGATTCTCCATGACTAGAGGTAATGGCACTAGAATAACTACTTGATGGGTGACAGCAAGATGTTAGATTAAATACTGCACTGTGTAAGCAAAAAAGCAGCAAAAAGATCAGTTTCTTGAGAAATTACCCTTATGCCTGGCCCCTGATTAAAAACATAGTGGTAGATTTACTATCTGAAAATCTTGTTTCATGCTCAGTTTGTCTAATTAGACTCCACACACAGGTTATGATAATGAGAATATTCAGCTCTAAAAAAGTAACCAGCAAAATTGTCTTTTGTCTGTCCTGTTCTTCCTCAAACAATGAACAGTGACATTAGTGCAGTCTAAACACGCTCTTCACTAAATGCCATACTAGAGGCTTATCCACCTCCATCTAAGGTCATTTTGCCTTTGTGTTTATATCATCCTGTGAGTCACTGCAAACATACCATTTACAACAACCCTGGATCTGCCAATGAGGGCCACACAGACTTAAAAGCAGCCAATACAGATAAGAGCAGCCGTATTAATACCTCCCTTATGGTATAATGGGAAGATTTGCTATTTTGCTCTCTGGATCCTGCAGTAGGCTGTGAGAACCAGGGGGAGATAATCCCTCTGAAATACCTCTCAGCATGAGAAATCCGACACACACAAATACAAAGATTCACAGATGTATCCAATACAAACTACACACAATCTCTTTAATGTAGTATCCCTTTGTTAACCCAAACAGCAAGGAATAACAGCGGGATACTACAGAAGAGATAACAAACTGGAATTGGATTGCTTTTGATTCACCGTGACCTCTGAGGTTCAATAAGAGCATCAATGAAAACAAAATGCACAGAGAAAACACAACGGTCTCAAAAAAAAAGGGAGGGCAAAAATTGATTTTCCAACAACTGCAAAAAGTAAACATACAGTCACATAAATAATGAATTTAAATATGAATTCATAAATTATAAACATAATATTTTATATAAATTTCATATGAATTCATAAATTAATGTTTAAATTAATTATTTGCTTGAATAACTAATCTAAATATTTCATAAATAAAAGTTTATGTATGTATAATGTTTTATATCTATCATTTATATGCTTAATTTAGATTATTCATGTGAATAATGGTGAATTTGTAATTTACAAAATTATATATACACATATATAATATATATGTTTAGTTCAGTGTTTAAAATGGACCTCCTTCCTAAACTACAAAATGCAGCTATATATTTTTGATGTATAAAGACCTAATTTATACTGTGGAAAAAATACAAAAATTTGAGTCTTTAGAGGCAGAATGAAACTTTTATATTTAATACTCTTGTTATTTTCTTTAATATTATTAAATTCTTTAATATTCTTAATTTTATTCTTTAATATAGAATTTTATGTAGACCCCCTATCACCTTCCTGGAGCACAGTTTGACAGCCCTTTGCTAAATGACCAAATCTGTTAGACTTTCACAATACCTTTGCTTTGCCGGTGCTCTGTAAGATGTGCACCAGAGCGCAGGCCATCTCCTCTTTGTTCTTGACGCTGATGACTGGCTCCAGCACAGAGCAGAGCAGCATGTAGTTGTTGGTGGTGTACTCGGCAAACTCTTTGTAGAGCTCCATGGGCAGGATGTTCATGCTCTGGTACCGGGCCTTGATGCGGACCATGGGTCCAGCCGTTTTTCCTTTCCCTGGATTGGGTTGGCTAACTGGGTACCATTTCTCGACCAGCTGCCTGCTCGTGACATTCACAGCTGGAATGCTCACCAGCCCCACGTAGTTGTTCTTGTCTTTTTTCTTCTTCTTGTCCGAGTCCCTATAGAGATGGACGGTGATGTTCTGGACCGTAGGGAGGTTATTGAACTCAAAGTGTTCACCCCAGAAGACGTTATCCGTCTTCAGCTTGCAGGTGGTGCGGGCATAGAGGCCGTCGTCCAAGCAGAGCTCACAGAAGTACTTTTTCTTGGCCGGAAGGTCCTTAGCTTCGATGATCCACAGCTGGAGTGTATTCTCAACCCGCCGACTGTTGTCCTAGAGACGGAAGGGCATTGTGAGGTCAGTGGACTGTTAGGCTGATGTCACGGCTGTAACCGATTATTACCGCATCAGTGTGGCATCTAACAGGGTCAGTGATTTAGAGATGACGTGATTAAATACCCTCTGCTTCAGATCACCCACCCTTGGCTTGAAATTAAAAGGCCCTTTATTTTAGATCACTTCATGTCCTTTCCATAAAGATAGCAGGACGGTGCTGTAAATACTGTGTGACATCATTCAGCAGTTAATGTCATTCACTGGCCTTTTTTAATGGAATAGTCTTTCCAGTGTGAAATCATGTGGTTTAATATACGAGGAACGGCCATAAAGTTGACCTGCATCATGCTGCAGTTAAGGTTAAGCTTTTGTTGGACTATAATAGAGGTTAATTTATAGATATCCCTCCTTCCTCTTATAACTTAGGAGGCAATGGAGGATGAGATCAAAATAAAACTAAATGTCAGTTATTTCTGAGGCCACAGACCATCGTGAATCACTGAACTGAACAGACTAAAGCCCTTGCTCACCAGCGGTATACAGCAATTCTTGTCCCTCCACACTGTCCCGCCCACAATTAGTGATGACATGCAGAAGCATCTGTATTATTACCAGTTTTATTTTCATTAATCATGCAGCCCTAGGCTGTATAATAGGGGTGTAACAGTTAAAGTTACTCACGATTCAGTTTGTCTCACAGTTCTCGGTTTCTGTTTCGGTACGGTTCGGAAAATAATAAACAAATAATCTAATTACACATATCAGCACAAATAAATACATAAGGTTTTAAGGTCTAACATTAGTTTTTAGGTACAGAAATTGAATAAAGTAATCAAATATCATGAACACTTGACAATAACTGTGGAACACACAACACTATTTATACACTCATACACTTATTTATCTAACACACATACTTAGTCTACATTTCAATTTGTACATAATATACCGGTACATACTAAACTGTCTATTGTAATATACCTGCACAAACAATTGTCAATTTGTATATTGTTATTCCTTACTTACTTGTTCTATTTTTTTATTATTATTATTTTATTTTTGTTTTTATTTTTTAATTCTTTCATTATCTGTGTTTTTGTTCTGTCACTGTCATTCTGTTGCACTGCGGAGCTTTTCACGAAAACAAATTCCTCGTATGTGTAAACATACCTGGCAATAAAGATCATTCTGATTCTGAAATGTATAAAGTAATCACATTGCATATTTGACTGTATAAATTAAATATGATTCCTTATTAAAGTTACATAAGCTATTAAATAAAGAGTGATTAAAAAAGTGCTGTCACTTTAAGACAATTCATGGGTACTTTACACTAATTCTCTAGATTCAACTTACAGTACCAGTACAGTACCATT
This sequence comes from Cyprinus carpio, assembly GCF_018340385.1. NCBI lineage: Eukaryota > Metazoa > Chordata > Actinopteri > Cypriniformes > Cyprinidae > Cyprinus > Cyprinus carpio. Next base: position 10,022,745 of record NC_056601.1, read on the forward strand.
TTTCTGTCGATTTGACCATTCAAGCACAAGACTTGTAAGAGAACTCTTTTTTTTTTGTGCGTTCTGAGACGCTTTGAATGAGCGCACACACAAATCTTATATGATGTATTCTGGCTCTGAATGTTTAAAATAGCATGGCTTAAATGAGTTTATTTTAAACATAGACAGAAACGTGCTGTTCAGTTCTCCTCTTCGCACACCCAGGTGATGACCTGGGTTAATTTTTTTACCGAGAACTGTTACACCCCTACTGTACAAAGATTCTTAAATAATAAATACATAATAAATAGTAAAACAGCTTCCATTTTTGAGTGAACTATGACTTTAAGACTTCACGGATTAATTGCTCTATAACAGCAGATGACTGCACTAAAGGCACTGGGCATTGTGTAGGGCTCTAGTGCTCATGGATATTCCCACACAAATAAACACCCACTAAGGCAATTGATTTCGCATCTCGGTATTGAGGTGCTCCATTGTGCACTCTCATCAGAGATAATGAACTAATTAGGCAGACAGAAATGGGCCTCTGCCGCAGCAGCTAATGCCTGAGCTATGATCATCTCCACACTACTACAGCATCAACATCTGTCTGAAAGCATCATCTGTTCACAGCAAAGCTCTGTAAAGCCTGGCTCTGGTGTTCACCTCAGAAACCCACTGAGTAATTAAAATGTAAGACTGAGCGATGGGGAGACATTAAACACATCCCCAGGCAAGCTGTGAAGAAGGCAAATATAACTTGAAGGTTGTGCTTGAATTTTAGTTCCAATCTAATTAATCATTAATTTGCTTAATCATTGATTGGTGAAATGAGCTGTCGGATGAGATCTTTTTTCTTGGCGCGCTCAAAGCTGCCATATGTTTTGCTTCCCTGCGTCTCATGTGCTTATATCAAAGAGAGATGAAAAAACTGCCCAGAATTTCATCATTCTTACAGATGCAGAAACATTATTTGATGTCTCTTTTTTCTTTGCATTGAGTCCCATTTCTTCAGTAATATCTCTGAGCATCTGCATCAAGTATGATTTTAGCCTATGCAGGAATAAAAGCAACTCTGCAGAACGTGAGATTACCTTATTAGGGTGGATAGCCCGTCGCAGGTTCTCCATCCATTTGTCTCTCTCTGCGGCTGAACGACAGGAAAAGCACTTACTACCTGTGGAGGTGCTCACCTGGGAAAAAAGGCTGATAATTGTCAGCTTGCTGCAACAATCGCACGGCTTCCAGCTCACTTACATCAAAAGCAAACCTGTGTCCTGTTTTAATGTCATTAGAAAATATGTTACAAAATGCAAAAAGATGTACAAAATACAGCATTTAAAAAACATGTTCAGAAATCTGGATATAGACAATCATACATGTGCTGACCATGAATCACAAGCTATAAACAAAGCTATATTAAAAATAGATCAGAATTTGAATAAAAAACTGAATAAATTCTGATTTCCCGGGTTTGATTAAATTCCTTAATTTGATTTGATTCTGAATTTGATTATATTCTGGTTTAATCCACAAGCTCTTCATTTGATTTGATTCTGGTTTTAATTACATTTTAAATAATTTGTATACATTTCAGTTATAATAGCCAATTTGTAATTCATTCTCTCTTTTTTTTAAATCTAGTTGAAAAATAGTTCTCCACTAAAATTCAAATTATTCATTAAAAATCGATTTTGGGACTGTTCAATTAAGATAACGATTAAATGGAAATCGATATAATCAGACAAACTGCTTTTTGTCTTATGAATGGTGATATACTGTAATACTGAATTTCAATTAACATGTACTGAGGGTTGAGAGAGATCAGATCAATGAACTTATTGATGTAAATAATGTAAAGCGAGTGAAAGAGGTGTCTATACCTCAAAGCAGTAATCTTGCCCGAGGATGGAGCTATGCACTGGTTTAATAAGGACCTCTTCCTCCATGCTGAGGTCCAGAGCTTCTACTGCACTGCTGGGACTGAGCAAAGACTCGTGAGAGCGCGACTCCTTCAGCCTGGGCATCAGATGAGACCTGAGACAGGACAAACAAACCAACCAGTGACAAAAGTGTCTCTCATGTACACACACACTTTCAATACACACATAATCGTTTATCTTGAAAACAAAACAAGATAACCGAATGGGTTTATTTATGGCAACCACAAAGCAAGTGTTATCACTGCCTAAATTGCAGGTGTAATATGAAGACACGTGTTCTTGTCCTATTCACATACAGTATGCTGAGACAACAGAGTCCGGAGGCAGCCTTAAAGAGGTGTACAGGACACAGCAGTTTTCGAAGACCAAAGAATAATAGATGTTTAAACCTCAACAACATAGTTTGAGTCTGCAAAGTGTGAAGACAGCAGCAATAATATAGCAATAATAGAGGTCATACAGCAGATTTTCTATAATATTACTCCTAATTCAGTGGAAATAAACTTCATTTCAGACCATTGCAATTTAAAACTTTTAAAACTTAAGAAAATAAATTACCGTAAACAAGAGTGAAAAGTTCTAAACTGGGTCAGAAAAATGTCCTCAAAATATTATGTATGATATGAGACATACATATTGCATAAAGACATTAATTACTCATTAAGGCATGTGAATAAATACAGGCTTGCTGTTTAGCATGTGTTGTTTGAGCAAAGTGTTTATGTGATCTGATCACTACAGGTGTCATTAACTGAGCTGTTGGGTAATGGTAGTGCGCACAGAAACTGATTAGTGCTCTGACAAGATAATTAGTGCCTTCTTCAAACTGTTAATTATCTCTTAATAATCTAAAATAGAGTTTAGAAAATCTCTTCCATACATTTCAATATCTGTTAACTTGTAAAGAAAAAAGTCAGAAAGGTACCAGATAGAGGAAGTTATGTGTGCTTGCATGCATGTGTGAAGAATAAAGCCATTTAAGATGCCAATACCACTTGTGTCACTTCAATTCAACACGTTCCGCATCCATAATAAACAGTGATGGGAGATAGCAAGCATATCATTGGAAAATCCAACATGTTTACAGCTGTAATTAGAGTGGGAGATCTCATCTAAGATGAAGCCTGTGTTGGTCTGAGCTGACGTTAATTAGTGTTTGCTACAAAGCAGATCTGATCTGGGAACAGTTCCACTACTCATTCCTTCATGTCAGCTGGAGAGAGACGTGCACAGAACACTCTTCATCTTCTGATCTCCAAGGAATATATCACACAAAAATGAAAATTCTGTCATTATTTACACACCACAATGTTGTTTTGCAGCGTACCCCCTAACATTTGGGTTGCTGTGCATCTGGCTGTGATGTAGGTTTAGTATAGTAGGTTAGGTAAGGCATTAGAATACAGATTAAAATGGCTTCAGTTCTATCATGACAACTCTTTGAAGATTTTAGCATGGTAATGGATCTGGTCTTGGTGGAATAGATCTTCTACGCTGCTGCTGCTGAGTTGCTGCTGCTGTTGGTTACTGCTGTAGTTGTAGAGTATTGCTGCTGCTGACACTGCAAGCAAATACAGGAACTTGCTACTGCAAATGCATACAGCGATACGTGCTGTGAGTATTTAAGACATAATGCTGCTGCAAAAATAACATAAAATAACCCTTAGCAGATCTATACAGGTGGAGCTGGGGAAGGAGAAGGGTTTCAGAGGAACTCTGAGAGCACACTGCAAAATGCTTAAGTGGATGCTAACCAGCCGTTTAAATTTAAAGCAGCAAGCTCATTGGCTGCGTATGCAACATGAACTAATCAGCTTGTGCCAAGTCATTTAACGCTGTGAATATCATCAGTTACGTTAAGAACCTATTAGCCTGCATCATCTAGAGTTTCATGAAAGAATTAGCCATTTATATAAACTAGGATGCTTTCTAGTTGTATTTAGTATAAATTAGTTACAACTGGAGCTCAACAACCAATTTTTTTTAATACTTACTTTTAAGTGTACATTATTCATATAAATTATATTATTTACATATTTAATTATATTTCTGTCACGACAACTCTCAGAAAGTTTAGCATGGTAGTATACATAGCAATGTTAAAGGGATCATATGATGCAATTTAAATTTTTCCTTTCTCTTTGGAGTGTTACAAGCTCTTGGTGCATAAATAAGATCTGTAAAGTTGCAAAGACTAAAGTCTCAAATCCAAAGAGATATTCTTTATAAATTTAAGGGTAAACCACACCCCTCTAAAACGGTTTGTTCTAACATGCCCCCACATCTCTACGTCACTATGTGGGAAAATTTGCATAACTCAACCCAAATGTTCACGTAAAGAAAGAAGTCGTAACTTTTATTCTATCTGTTGCCGCAGCTGCCATGTTGTGGAGTCGCTGTGTGTTTCGTTGAAGTGAAACTTTGTCTGGCCTTCCAAAAGAGGACATGACTAGAAATCAGGGGTTAAGTTGTATTTCAACACTGTTCCAGAACAGTCCAACCCAAATATTCTGATGTGTGCTGTGCATTTTATGGAGGATGAGGACTGTTTCCTGAACCAGCAGCCTGCAATGCATCTGTGACACAACGGCTGTTTCTATAAAGTTGGCAGTTCAAACTTTGAAAGGACAGTCTGGCGCTTCTGACTCATAGCCTGTAGGTACATTTTTTTATATTTAAATAATTTGCCAATGATGATTCATTTGAAACAGTTTGCGTCTCCAGTACGCACTTATCCACAAATAACTTAAATTAATCGGTTTATAAACGTGCCTTACACTCCATCTGATGCGAAATAAACCAATATCCTGAGTTATTCAGTTACTCCTAACAGTACACTGACTGAACTGCTAAAAGAAAGCGATGATGGGATGTGCACGAGCAGAGCAGCTGGACTGAGTCTTGTGCTGCTGGCTTGGGAGACCGCATAGTATGATAAGGGGCGTAACACTTCTGTCACACGCTTGAGGCATTCGGCAAATCACAATGCACTGAATAGCTGGCCAATCAGAGCACACCTCGCTTTTCAGACCGATGAGCTTTGTAAAAATCAGCGCGTTTCAGAAGGCGGGGCATAGAGGAGAAACTATAATGTACATTATAAATAAATGGAAAATAATGTTGTTTTTTTTACCTTAAACTGCATAAACACATTGCATTACACCAAATACACAAAATAGCAGCATCATATGACCCCTTCAATGTTTTTGGTCTTAATAGAATAGATCTGCTATACTGCTGCTGCATTAGCTGAGACTTGTTACTGCCAATACATCCACAAACCTGCTGCCGTGAGCATGTAAGAAATACTGCTGCTGCACATATAACATATGAAATAATCCTCATGTATAACATACATTAAATTACACCATAGCAGATCTATACAGGTGGAGCTGGGGAAGGTGAAGGGTATATATCCGTTGTGAATATGTATCTTTATCTACACATTGTCATATTAACAACTAGTGAACGAACAGACTTAAGTGAACTGAATGTGTTTAGAAACAATTTTTAAAAAGAAAAAAAGTTGAAAGCCTGCTAATTCCAGCAAGGCTGTTTTATGATTTTGTCTGACTCATTTAAAATTACTGGTTCAGTCATTGAATCAGACATCACAGCTCGCTAATGTTGTGTGCAGAAAAAACTGGCATGCGTTTCCATACTCCTTTTGTTAAGTGTGATGCTAGTAATGCTCTCTTGACATAAACCCACTTTTCCCCTCACACAAAGAGACAATAAAATCTACTATGAAGCGACCCACATCTCTCTCCATAAACAATCATCATCAACAGTTTGTTGCTGTGTGTATCTCATAAATTATTTACTATTCTCTATTACCCTGAATTCTTTATTTACCTCCCTTACCCCTCTCCTTTGTTTTTCTTTCCTTGCACTCTCCTTTCTCTCCTCCACAAAGATCTTCAGAGGTAAGACTATCCTCCTGAGACCAGCCTTGTCTCCTAACCACTGAGGCTTCAGAGAGCAAAACGTGTGTGTGTGTGTACAAACTGGTTTATTTCTGATTGGCTGAGGTGAAACGAAGCAGAGGGCTCTGAGAGTAATTGGAGCAGAGGGGATTGTGGGATTGATCCATGCTTGAAGCAGCGTTAGAAAGACAGAGTATCAAGTGAGCAGTCCAAATGACAGGTTGAGTTCCAGAACAAGGAGAAACCAACATCAGTTTTCCTGACCGGGAAACAATGATGGGATGACACTGACAGGAAGTATTGGGAATAGCTGTCAAAAACAAACTTGAGCGAAAGGATGTTAGAAGAGAGAGAAGGAAAAATCTAAAGAAAGTGTGTGTTGGGGGTTTATCTGAACTGTCGTCAATCACTTAGTTACTGGATATGAAACTTTCAACATCAAAAGAATGTTCTCTAAAGATGAACTTTTTGTTTCGAATGAAACAGACAGTTTCCTTGAGTAGGACTTAATATTAGCTCTTCAAGACTGTATCGTGAGAGAAAAAGGGATCAGGAGGGAAAATACCTTAGAAGCTCTTTTTTGGTCAGCAAGTTTGGAAGGGGATCAAGTGCCACTGAAACAGAGAACAGTTCAGCACTTTCCATGGGCTCATATAAATCTTATCTTTCATTTTGAAGATAAGAAATATCTCATCATTCAGAACTTTCTATTCAACACAAGACAATAACTCAATCACTTTTAACCATGAATATGAAGGTATATGGCACTGCATTAAATGTATAGTTCACCCCAAAATGAAAATTCTGTTATTAATTATTCACCCTCATATCGTTCCAATCCCTTAAGACCTTTGTTCATCTTCGGAACACAAATTAAGATATTTTGATGAAATCCAAGATCTTTCTAAACCCGGCATAGACAGTAATGCAACTGACACGTTCAAGGCCTAGAAAGGTAGTAAGGACATTGTTAAAATAGTCCATGTGACATCAGTGGTTCAATCGCTGTTTTATGAAGGTATGAGAATCCTTTTGTGACGCAAAAAAAATAAATAAAATAAAAATAAAATAAAATAAAAAATAATTACTTCATTCAACCTTTTTTCTCTTCCGTGTCGGTCTCCGTTCAAAACTACATAAAAATCACATTAAAAATGTTATCCTGAATACAATCATATCTAGTTTTAGAAATAATGTTTTTAAAGGACACCCAAGAAGAGCACTTTCTCATTTGTACTAATATGATGTAACAGCACATTCTAGATCATCTAAATATTGCCACTGGGCAAATCAGAGTGAAGTGCATCCTGGGAGTTAGAGGTGAGCCTAAGAGAGGAAAAAGACATGTTCAGACAAGTGGATCGTGCCGAGGTGTACCCTGTGAGGAATGTTTGTATGTCGTCCATGTCTGTCTACGTGTCAAAATAAGTCTGATTTAAAGGCAAGTGAGACTAATAAGGAGATGGATGTAGAACACCAACATATGGAAACACACCCACTACTCCACATGGAGTGTGTCTCTAGAAGGTTAACTGTCACATCAGTCTAGCAGAATGAATGTTAATGTCAGCATCGGAGGCAATGAACGACACCGTATGAATGATAATACAGTCGCTCTAACTGTGTTCACTGTGTGTGTGAAAGAGAGCATGTATTTTAGCCTGTTAGTGTGATGCTGGCACGCTCAGTGATGTGGTGTGCATGCTTAATGGCATGTGTTACAAGCTCTTTCATGTTATGCATCTCCTACCAATGAAAGCGAGCATGTGCGAGTGTGCTTTTGAGGCGGGGAGGTATTAACACAAAAACTGAACCGAACAGCTCACCTCCAAATAATTATCACCTCAAACAGAGCAGCACGCACATGCAGTCCGCTGAGAAGCAACTGACCCGTTTGTCCTTGAAAAGGATTCTTTTCATAACACTTTGCCATGTTCTCTCTTTATCTTTCAGTTACTCAATTTTTGCTCCAAATTTACCCAGAATCCTCTTCTACCCAAATGGATTCATCCCCAGCGCACACACTTCCTGTCTTCACAGTGCTATGTATCTCTGTCTCTGTAAATATTTAAGACACTGCACCAGACATAAGTCACACGTCACCCTCCATCCCGCCTTTTCTGTTCTTCTTTCTAACTCAGACCGCTTAATTATTTGGTCCTAGGCCATATCTTCAAAAAATAAACAAATCAATGGAAAAAACCAAAGGCATTTGAGTCTGAAAATAAACATAAAATGAGGTGATAGTGCCATGATAAAAACGTATTGCAAACGGCTTTTTATTATTTTTTTTAATTTTATTTCCATGACAGCATGTAAAAGAAAGAAAGGAGAACGGAGATAGAGATGCTCTATAAATAAATGTTTTGAACTAATACAAGTGACAGACTGATAGAAGAAAACAAGAAGGGCTCTGAACCAGTTCAAGGAACGAAAACAAAAACCGGAAACAAAACAATTTTTGACAGGAACAGAACAGAAACAGAAACGAAATCAAATTTCATAGCTCCAAACAGATTTGAAAATTTGAAATGGCCATTAACCGGTTAATAACATTATTTTATCGTTCCATTTAACCCTTTAATGCATGAATGTTTCATCAATCATGAATTCATCAATCATTATTACATATTCTTTTATATCCAGTCTCTAACTGCTGCAACAGCAAAAAACTCTCTTGATGTTTTAAGAACAATTACAGAAGGATAAAATAAAGCATATTGAAACATTTAGATTCGTACCAATCAAAGTAGGCATCAGTTTTGCCTTAAATACTATATACAGTATATATATATATATATATATATATATAGTATATATATATATATATATATATATATATATATATATATTTTTTTTTTTTTTTTTTTTTTTGGATTGATATTTTTATACGTTTGAAAACATTTTGCTTTACCGGCATTTTAGCACATTATTTCTGAATGTAGCCTAATAATAAAATGCGGCGTGAGCCTTGGAGTCTTGCAGTTTTTTTCCCTCTCAAAACGCAAATTTATATGAGTAGCATTTTTTTAACAATGCAGCAAACATAAATATTAAATTAAATATTAAATATCTTAAAAGTACTTTAATGTCTTTAAAGCATTATTTTCTTTTGTTTAGTAGACTATAATTTGGCAAAAATATAGAAAAGATGATGCTGTATTAGCTGTGACTAAGTGCAGCGGGTTAAGATCGAAAAAATAACCAAAAAACAAAAAAAACTCTGTTCTTTATTATTATTATTAGGCTATTATTATTATTAGTGTTAGTAGTATTATAGGCAAAGAAAAAGTTTTAAAACTAACGTTATTAACCGGTATTTTTTTTTTCTAGGCAAACAGGTTTCGGAACGATCATAACACAGAGGAACGCAGGAACAGAAACATTAAAATATCGATTCTACTCAGAGTGAACCATTTGGATTTTTTGTTGTTGTTTTCAAGCCCTGGCTCTCAGGGCTACAGACTGCTTTGCAACTTACATTAGCTGACAACCAGTATGACATTGGTATTGTGCAATGTGCATCCCTAATAACTAGTAAATATATGAACTGTACTTTTGCAACAAACCCCAGTTATCCACACTGACCTCCCAGTAGAATTTGAAGAAGAGAATTAGAATTAGAAGAGTTGGGTGGGCTTTTACTGTTTTTACTGCATTTTGGGAAACTGGGTTGAACTGATAGGGCCAGTTTTGTGGACCCTGAAAAAATAAATCAAGCTAATCCAATGAAGCCTAGTTGATCCCACATTAAAGTCAAAAATAGTACGAGTTGGCTTAATCAGTGTACGGAAAATTCACTAAAGATCCATCTCTAACTGCAAGTAAGAATTTACATTTGAACTGTTCAGGAATGCTGAATGTGGAAATGTACTACATTTACTACAACCCCTAAAAGATCCATAATCAAATGTGCTATGGAAATGTGCTCTTTAAGTTTAGTACATTTCAGTTCATCAAGAAATTCTTCATCCCTTGCACTCACTCAAGAAACACTTACAACAAAATACAGTTCACAAATCAACCTTGAACACGACATGAAAGAAATGGGAGGAGAAAGAAAAACAGGAAGATGTGCAGGGACATGCTCCCAAACACACAGGCCATCACAGCTCTCACACACACTGCTTGATACACACAATCCAGCCTTTCAGAGCACACATCACAGGCTCTTTACACATGCATGGAGTGTGGGTGTATGGAGCTCACACAGAAACAAAAAGTTAGGGTCATTAGCATAAACGCACAAGTTACGTGAGGTCACTGATAAATCTATTTCGCTGCAAATGTTATTGAGTGGACAGTTGTTCATTCCAAAATTACATTTTTTAAATAAAATATAATGTATATTTTTATTTTAGCAATGATGGTTTATGCTAAAAAAGAACATATACATTGTGTGAATAGGTACGTTTACATGGACACTTTTTGCTTCCATCGGAATGAATTCATCCTGATTGATGAATCCGAACGTTGTGTTTACATGAATGTGATCCGGTTCATGTCCACGTTTATATGTCACAAGCCTTTGATTGGATTTAATCTTTTGACATGCACACTGCATGAATATACAGTTTCCCACTGTTGTTGCATATAGTTTTAAAAAGCACACGTGCTATTTATCTACATCGAGTACTTATTAGGCAACGATCAGCACATGAACTGTTGTGCAGTGCTGCTTAGGCTACTTAAAAAACATAAAACGTAAAACGTAAAAAAAAAAAAAAAAAAAAAAAAAAGTAAAAGGCCCATTCCAACACCCAAAACCAGTCGTCTGTTGATGAGAGTCTTAAAGGACTGGTTGGACGCTGTACTGCTCCACTTCACAGACGCTGAGTGAAAGGGGAATTTTATAATGACAGGACACATATTTATGACACTTTATTCTCCAGGAAGAACAGCTCATTCTGTGTCATACGTCATTACACTATTTCTACATCACTGCACATGCGCAGTACTTTCCAGTTTCGGTTTTCAATCCAATCAAGTGTTTACATGTCCTCATGCTCGGATTACAAAAGGAATAAACCACCCCTTACAATCCGATCAAAATTTTAGTCGGATCTGGCCAATTCAATCCGACTGACCTGTTTACATGTGACTTTTTTATTCTGATTGTGCTTCTAGTCCTATTATGATCAGATTAGTAGGGTCCATGTAAACGCAGCTAGTGGTTCATTACCCATGTCAGCTGGCATATCCAAAACTGAAAAATAACAAGTCTGAAGACACTTTCATAAGACATTGAATACATTAAAACAGCCTTTAATCATTGCATACTGCTATGGCTAAAATCACAATGTCAATTAATGCATTATATGATTAATCATGCAGCCTGAGGCTCTGCTGTCATTACTGTGTTTCCATTTAGAGAGAGAGAGAGAGAGAGAGAGAGAGAGAGAGAGAGAGAGAGAGAGAGAGAGAGATCAATGCTCTTTGGTTTCCTGGGTTTAGCTCTACCCTTGAATGGACCGCAACTACGGAAAGGTGAATGTTTCCATGGCAACAAGCCGACAGGTACAATTTTAGCCCACCAAAAAAGAGCACAGCCCATAATGATCTACGGCACAGGAAATCATCACATTTAGTGAAGGTGAAAAAAAGAAAATTTTATAAATCTATCCAGTAAATCTGTTCGGTACTGCACATGTATTAAGGAGGGAAGCAGTGCTTCAAATCAATAAACAGTTGAAAACTGACCTTAAACAACAAGAAGAGTGAAGGGGCACAGGATAGTAACCACCTTATATTCACAATAGTGGCTCAACAATGTGATTTTCATTCATTCATTCATTCATTCATTCATTCATTTCCAAACTACCACATTCTGTTCCCCAAACTAAATATTTAATATTTTGATAACTAAAATATTTGTTTGAGGTCAGAGACAGACATAAAAGAAAGACAGCAATTACAGCATTTAATTATAATTCATTGAATGGGGACAGAATGAAATGATTAATGTTTGTTGAACATAAAATAATAACAGTAAAAAAAATAAATAAAAAAAACTTATTTTTTCCCTCAAATGTAACTGTTTCCTTGTTCCCTCTTAACATGTGCTTTAAAACACATTTTACGCATTAAAGATGGCCTACTCTAATATTTTTTCATTAAACCAGACAGAAAGGTAACTGTTTAAAAAAATATATATAGCCATCATTCCAAAACCATTCATACAGTATATGTAATTTCATAAAACATAACAATGGACATCAATGTCAACTCAACACTGTGTTCAAAACAAGCTCAAATCCAAAGTCTAAAGAACAGATAGATTTACTTACATTGAATATTGATTAAACCCAGCTCCATTCATCCATTCTCATGCCACTACCGAATGCAAGCACATTTCTGTGTTTCCAATCTGAATTTGCGTTTCGCTACACAGACTGTTAAGGGGAATTCTGTGGGATCTCTGGCTTCTGTGCCGCGTGCGGGGAGGGAACTTCCCATGGGATAACTGATAACACACCGCCTCACTCACACGCCCCATTTAAACAGATAGCGCTCACTTTCCCATATCAAACTAAATAACATTTGAACTTTACAGTATCACATCCCATGCCTCTTTCATTGACCGTCATTTAATCTTTTATTAAGCATGCTTAGTTGTATTTTCCCAAATTATGTAGTCAATTAATGGACTAAAGCATAATAATTATTATATATATACATAATATACAAACAAATACATGTAGTAATTATCTATTAATAGGGAAAATACTGTATATGAAGGCAAAATATTCATATAACTGTTTTTTGTTTGTTTGTTTTTAAACATTAAACATATTTGGGGATTTTTCACAATTATTTTGAGATACTGCAGGCGGATCCCCTGCAGTACCACCTCTGAACCCCATTTCACACCCCTGCAACAGGACCAACATTTCCATCAGGATTTTGAATGTCGTGAAAAACAGACCTCTCCACCATTTCATTTTTACTCCATTTTGTGCATAAAGTAAGAGAGGGAGGATATGATTTAGCTTTCATGCAAAGGCTTTACACACAATCTCCTGCCCTCGCATCTAACATTAACACACGGGCCAAATGGACAATTTCACAGTTATATCATGGCAGAGAAACACATAGGCGATGGATGCCAGCACCTCCATATGCATATAAAAAAGGAAATAAAGATGCAGTTGGTGCCAGGATGGAAAACAGAGAGTGAAGGATGCTGGGAAAATTCAACACAATGACAGACTGAGGGAAGACTTGTCATTCTCAAGAGAAATGGGCTAAATGTGCTAAACAACAAACAAATTAGCCTTGGCCTGAACGAATCCTGTCTGAATAAGACGATACCACACATACACACAACGCCTTTGTCTTATCACAAGCAAACAGTTGAGCCCTTGGTGTTTACTGGGCATCTGGTTAAAGGCTAACCAAAGGTTGTTCTGGACTAGCCACTTCCTTGTTTTAAACCACATAAACACACACATACACACACGCTCAGTGACTTGCCAAGCTAAAAGAGATTATGGAACATAAATCTATGACCCTGGTCTTCATTTTTGCTTTGAACAACTACACATATTGGGAAATCCTCTTAGAAGCTCATTTACATATAGAATAACCACACAGCGAATCACTTAACTGATTACAGTCATCTAATTTTTTTTTACATTTTGCTATGCTAATGTAATTTTAAAATAACAGAGACTGCAGAGTGAAGAGGCTATGATATGAACAGATGGGTTTAAATGAAAGTGTTTGTCATTGTTTTCTCATGTGAATCATTCGTGTGTGGATGTGTAAATGTGTTCACGAATCAGTGTCAAATTTGTGTAAAAATTTTTACATATGATTTGTTTCTTTTTCTGAAACACGTTTCTCTGAAATACTATTTCTATGGATGAAAACAAAGCACATGCAAAAACATGCAACCTTGGAAAGGAAACATTCCAGACAAGTTCTTTCATGTCCATGAAAACAAAAAAATAGAACATAAAAAAGAAGAGAGAGAGAGAGAGAGAGAGAGAGAGAGAGAGAAAGAGAGAGAGAGAAGCAGGACATGATGAGGTTGAAGCATGAAGTCCTCAGTGACCTTCAACCAGAACAGGACTTATAGAAAGAACAGAAATGACAAAGAAGTGGATTTTTTTCATCCATCATGTTTTTTATATGAAGACAGGTGACTGACTTCTGTCGAAGCTTATGTATTTATATACTGAGCTTGTGACGGCCATCAGCTGATACAGACAGTGTGCACAGTGTCCATTCATTTACTGTCTTTGACACCAAGATGCTTTGATGAACTACAGCATAGGATATGAAGACAAAACAGTCAAAACAGTCAATTAACTTGGGCTTATGACAATAATGCTGCTGCACTGTTAAACTAAATCCATTTCTGCTGTCATGAAATAAAAATAATAAAATAAAAATGAAATGAAAAGTGCTGATTGCAGCATTAAATTTAGAACCGCTTATGTTGCATCATCATTCTTTTTATGTGTTTTTACAGTGTTGCACATTATAACCAATCACATACAATTCTGTTGAGCTTATGAATGCAATGCCCAATCAGAGGTGTTCTGATTAGTCATTGCTGATCCATCAGAGTTATGTTCAGTGTGTGCGCTTGCTGACTGAATTCTGCACTCTCCCAAATTATCTTATTATTCCGAATTATCCAGATGTACATACAATGAAAGTAAGAGATTCATTCACAATTTTTTTTTTTCGCAAAGAGTGTGCGCTCTGTAAAAATCCAGTTATTTCAATAGGAATCCACACAATCAGGAATGTACATAAGGGTGAAACATTTCCTTGCATGGATTTTGCTTTCTTTTTGTGTGTGAAGTTGCACGGCATGCTTTATTTCTCTGCATTTGTCTCTACTCTCTCTCCTTTATGTGTGCAATTTAAGAATTACATAATCGCAGTCGGCCACCCTGCCCAAGCCAGGCCATTAACTATGTTGTCCGTTCATCTATTCATCTCTCATCCCTCACTCCTCCTCCCTTTTCCATCCACCCATCACTCTATCTAGCAGCCTGGAAAAGCCGCTTACACACACTAGGCCAAAGGAGAAAATAACATGAGAACACACACGTACACACACACACACACTCACATACTGTACATGTGCTGGGGCAGACCGGAAATCTACATACAGGCCATTACAAGCAAACACATCTATTCCCAGAGGTGCAAGTGATTGGATTATTGATGAATTTGAGTAAATATTCCACTGAAAGCTGGCCGTTTGTGGCATGGCTTCCTGTAACAGCTTTGGTTCTTAGACAGTGGGTCCAAAAATGGGTCACAGGTCTGTTCACAGAATACAGGGAAAATGATGCTAAATGCAAATAATAAAGTGCAACTAACCATATAATTGTGTATAGTTAAGGCAGCAAAATATATAAATATATACACATTTAAAAGAGAGGAGAAATGCTTTGCATTTCGGTTGTTGTTAATATTTTGGCACAAAATATTCATCTGTCACTTGGTAGACACTAGCCAAATTACACATATGCCAGCATAGACAGATTGTGACACATGCCCTCATCTCTGAAAACCATGAAGAAAAGTATGCAAGGTAAAAAAAAAAAAACTGAAGACTTCACTGAATATAAGTTAACTTGCAGCAACAAGGCCTGTGCCAACCACAGTTTGTTTTGTGATTTGAATTACTGGCTATTGAGCATGGAAGCCTGTTTTTGCCTCAGCAAAAAAAAAAAAAAAAAAAAAAACATTAAATGTGTTTAAAGTTTGCAATAAGATAGTCACATGGTGAGATATAAAGTTGCAACAATTTTTATTATGATTAAAAACAGTTTTTATTGGATTAATTTCCTGTTCAGTCTGTCTAATGTTAATAATTGTGAATATTGTTGTTCCTGTGCTGTTCACACTTCACACCATAGAATTATTAAATGTCATGTTTATCTTTTAAGAGTAGAAGGTACAGTTTTGGGTCACCACTTGATGTCCATTGTCAAATCTGGGTCTCAGCAACACCATTGGAGAGGCAGCACAGCTGTAGAGAAAAGCTCTCAACTCACAGCAAACACATATTTTATTCATGTTGCCACTTAAAGGGGCAAGACACAATGTGAAGGGACTATGACAATTTGCCAGTTACTCTCAGCACAACACAAGTATACAGCCGCAAATGTGTTTCTTGTACTGTACCTATGGAAAAGCTGCACTGAATACACTAAAATAAGAGCAGTTTTGTGGAAGCACTGCTGTCATGTGTAGAGATCTGACTCACCTCAGACTCCAGCTGGACAGTTAATAAGATGACTATTCATTGTTTTAACTAGCAGACATTTCAGGAAAAAAATCTGTGGTTTCTTAAAGAGAGAGAAAAAATGAAGGAAATTGTAAAAAATAATAAAAACCGTCTGCATCCTCAATGACTTTAAACTGTGGATTTCTCATCTTTGTTCCCTGGACTTGGCTTGTCTGTCTTGGCCACATTCGTTCCTGCCTGGTAGGACAGGAATAACAGCATACAAGCTTTAATCAGGATAAAAAAGCTAACATAAGCAACAGCATTTACAAATAACAGTGGATCTAAAAGTATTAGACAACAACAAACAAAAAACATAGGCCTATCATTAAAAGCCACGCTTGCACAGGTTCTGCATGATCCTCTTCAATAATATCCTCTGCTTCTCAATTGGGCTCAAATTGAGAAGAGATATTAACGACGCCGTTGTTTACAATACAACCGGAGCACATGCCGCTGAGGTGAGGGGCGGGATGTTTAGACGCGCATTAGAGGTGGTTTAGCCAATCACAACACACTGGGCTAGCTAACCAATCAGAGCACATCGCCTATTTCTGAGGGAGGGGTTTCATAAAATAAGGAAATGATCAGCCCATTTCTCAGAGAAGGGACAGAGCAGTGTGCACTGTAAAAAATCCAATTAACAAAATGTTGTGTTGGAAGGAAAAATATTTTTGTTTTGATATTTTTTTGTTTGTTGTGGTTTGTTGAGAAGTATTATTTTATTTATTCTGAAATATTTTTTTTAAACATTAAATGAATGGTTATTTTCAAATCCATCAATGTCAACATTCAGAATGCCAATGTTTGAATGAACTAATAAAAACAAATCCGGCCAACACTGAGATCATTCCGCACGAGCCTGAGTGACTTCGCGGCAGAAACAGTGCAGTGCCGCCATCTTGTCAAGTTCACCTGTCAGGTAAGTCCCACTAAATAAATTTTATTTTTTAGATTAAATTTAACGAGAAAGACATGCAACATATTCGATTTCTTTTGAGTGGACATTTAGAAAGTGTTTTATGAGTTGTATATCTGAAGAACATGGGTATAAGACAGTGTATGTCAAGTTCAGACGTCAGGTAAATCAAGTGGCACTGAATAAATATTTGTAACGTTACTTAACGTTAGACTGAATTTATCAAAACGTATATTTATAAGGTGTAAATGTTTTATTTAAAATGTATATATTTATACACAAACGTACAACATATATAAAAACATCGTTATGATATGTCTGAGGGAAATTAAGTGAAGGGAATGTGGTCTTCACCTTGTTTTATCCATAAAACAGTTAATATCAAAAGCTGTGTTACTCTAATGAATTTTAGCGAATTTTGGCATGTTGTATTTTCTGTGTTTCCGTGACGTGAAAAGATATGAAGAGATCGTGCAGTCTTTCTCTCTTTTATGCTTAATACGACGAACGTAACCGAAATCTATGAAACGTGTAACTTAATGTAAACCACAATAATGCGCTCATTTGAAGTTAACATGGGCGTGTTGAATGGGTTTTTGTGTTTGTAAACTTTTGCAATTGTCCCGTGAAGTAAAAAGACACATTAAACGTGACTAACAACAAGCCGCGGTGAAATGTCGCTCTTTTCAAACGGGGAGGAATACACAGCGTTTCTGTTCTCGTGAATGGCGCTTCGGAAGTTTGTCGTTCCGAATGAAAATGAACAACTGAATCATTTCACAAGGCCGTTCAAAGCGTCTCAGTCAGTTCCCTAGGTAGTGAATCAGTAGATCGTGCACATGAGTCCGTGCACTGGGGAAGACCGTGGTTCAAAAAAACTGGGACAACTGATCAATCAATTTGTTAAACATCACTGTTTATCAACAACAGGCAGGACCGTTATATTTTGATATTATTTTTATGCTATTTGAGGTAACTTATAACATGCAATATACATGTTCTATTACAAATCCAGTCAACATCAATGCTCTCTGTTGTGCAGTGGATTGTGGAATGGATTTGTGCCCAAAAAAAAGGTTGCAACTTCTGTTTCATCAAAAATGTTATTAACTGATACCGATACATTGTAAATGATTTAAAATGCCTCATTTCCTTTTTTGAACTTAAAATTCAATTGAACTTTTCTTTCTCCATCAGGGTGTGGCCAAAGGTTTCATTGATGCTTTGTCATCACTGCAAGATTTCAGATGCAACCCAGTGAGTTCTTCCAAGACACCAAACAATAGCATGTGACCAGACTGCTCCACTGCAACTACATACTGTGTGTACTTCAAGACTAGGAGTTTATTGTTTTCATTCCAGGTAATATGTGTAAAGGTTTATAGAGTTTTTACTACAATTATAATGTGCATTACTGTTCTCAGTGGCATCTTATGCTAATATTAGTCTGTTTCATTCTTATTCCGAGGTGAATGTAGCCACCCAGATCCAGTCTGTATCCAGATTAGATGGTGGATCAGCACCTAGAGATGACCTCGACAGCCCTGAATATCAGCGGAGACCATGTCAGCTAGATGAGCCCCAGAGACAGATCCTCTCCGAAGACCTCGTTGGCCATCGGGACAAGACCAAGAGAACCAGACAAGTGCTCTGCTCAATCTGACCTTTGTTGCAGCCTAGGATTAAAGCACACCATGCTGTTTTTTTTCTGGCCAGAGGATAACTACCGCCGACTGTGCCTGGTTACTCCCAAGGTTTTCTACTCAATCTCAAAGTCACCGATGGAGGTTTGGGTTTTTGCTGCTGTCGCCTTTGGTTTGCTTATTTGGGGACACGTGGCTGATCGCACAGACATTACTGGAATAGAGCTAAACTGGATGATGTCAACACTGAATCACCAATGAACTGACTTTAGCTGGAAGAATGACTTGTTAATGTCCTCTTGCATTTTTGACAAACTATATTCCTGTTTGACTCTGTAAAGCTGCTTTGACACAACCAGTATTGTATAAAATGCTATGTAAATAAAGTTGATTTGATTTGATATACTGTAACACCTGGTTTTTATTTATTTATTTATTTATTACTTCTGCCTCATTTTAAAGATGTAATTGTGAAACGTAATAATATTTGTAAATGTTTGTTTGCTAACATTTTGTTTAGCTTTTTTCTTAGTTCATTAAACAAAGTTTAAACTGAATTTGGCAGTTGTTTTACAGATTTAATGTTTGTCAACTGGAGCTTTAAAGGGATAATCCACAAATGAAAATTTGCTGTTAATTAACTGACCCTTAGGCCATCCAAGATGTAGGTGACATTTTTTCTTCATTTCCTGTATGTTTAGTTTGTATGAAAAATGTTATAAATGGAGATTGTTATTAAATTAAGGTGATTATGTGTTGTAAAGTGTGTGTTTTTAGTGATTGATAAACACCAGTTAATCATTTTTAATAATTTTTTTAAACTATAAAAATATATGTTTATGTAGTTCCCCAGCAATGTCTTATGATGCCCAAATAATAAATCTTAGTTGAGGTAACATATAAAACACATAGAGTAAACAGTTACATTTTAATTGACATAAATTGCTGTAGTCTTCTAAATGTTTGACCAATTAAATTAAATTGACCAATTGTTTACAGTGTGGAATAAAGGTAAATTATGTGAAAAATTATGTTTAAAAAACAAACAAAAAAAAAACGAAGCATTAACGCGTTACACTGCACCCCATGAACACAATCAAGCCTAGAAAAAACTACTGAACCACCCCTTTAATATTTTTTTTGAAAACCATCTTACATACTCTTAGAATAAAACATACTAATATGTAAATCTCTTTAAATAATAAAAAAAATCACTCTGTGGTTTGTCTGAGAGGCTGCAAATATTCATTATTCAGTCTCCTTCACTACACAGTGGTACTGATATACTGTAGGCTAACTGCTAAAACACTGGTTAGAGTAGCAAAACCATGGCAATTTTTTTAAAGGGGAGAATATATTGCTAGATCTCAAACAGTGGATCATTTATCATTGTTATATCATCATATTGCCCAGTAAAACTGCTCAGTGTAAAGAATTAAGCCATTATAGAGGTAACAGAGCTTACTAGAAGTTGCTTTGAAACAATGTGTATTGTGGATGCTATGCAAATAAATATCTTGACTTGAATGAACCAAGGTGAAGATTCTTACTATTAGAGATGCCAAAAAACGATGCAAGCGATCAAATAAATGAATGAATGAAACTTAAGGCTGCAGTCGGTAACTTTTGGGGCTCGCGTCTGGCGGAAGAACATTGTAGCCGGAGCTACTTCTCTCTAATATAAACAAAATCCACCGCTCCCGGCTCTTCTGGTCCAATCAGCGCAGGGCTGTGCCACAGTGTTGTTTTGTGTTGAAAATGTAAAAAAATGAATTATGTGAGTTTTTTTGTTTTATAAATTTTCATAATGGTGTTTTTGTCTTATCCTGAATCACTACGTTACACCTATAATAAGTGTTTATATTCGGACTATTTTAGTCTGGTCGGGGTCAGCAACGCTGCAGAGTAGCACAGTACCTGCGTGACTCGCCATAGGTGTAAACAGAGAGAAGTAGCTCCGGCTACAATGTTCTTCCGCCAGACACGAGCCCCAAAAGTTACCGACTGCAGCTTTAATCCGTACAAACAAGTGGCTGGGTATCAACGAGCTAGATAACGTTTCCATATATGATTTTCTTCTATTTGTAGTGTGAGGGCTTACAGTTTAATGCAAACCACTGTATATAATAAATCTATCATCCGAGTTCTGTAGCGAATTCAGACATTTAATATTATTTTTTGTTTATATGATTCAACTTAGATTGCGCTGGAATGATTAACGCTTACTGTATCAACACAAAGCAGAGGTTTTTAATGCAGACAATGATAAGGGCTATGGCACACCCCTTATCAATGTCTGCAGAAAATACCTCTGCTTTTTCAGCTTTCTAACGCTGACAAAAGCACTTTTTCACACCGGCCGTGCGAAGAGCTAAATGGCAAATGATGTAAAGTGAACCTTAAAATGTCTTGATAAGATTCCTCCGTATTTATCTTGATGCATAACACTTACAAATATGGTAACATTCCATTCTGAGTGTGTCCTACATGCAACACAGATCAGAGAAAATAAACAGGCTTCCAATGCCAGCAACTAACACAGAGCCCTTCTGTTCATTGAAAGTTTATGTCCCTGTTCTGATCCAAATGTCTCGGAAGTATTCACCTCTGAGACATCTTTACCCAGACACTCTGGTCAGGTTGAGCATTCAGAGGTGACCCTCTCCTGAGGTGAATATGCCCTACCACCCTCCTCATATTCCAGGAGAGCAGAGCAGTAGACATGCCTCAGTGGCGCACAACAAATCAATAGATGAGAGAGATTGGTCATGACAGTGCAATTAGAGAGTGATTGAGAAAAAAACAGGCTGGGGGATAGAGAGATGGGCTTGATTTGCAGAGTCTATTGCAAGTTTCGAAAACATTTTTGCACACTACATTGTTTTTTCTTGTCTTTTTTTATCCTCCAATCAAATCTGTTATCCGTACTTAATTTTTTTTTCCAGCGCAGCTGAAGAGACGTCGAACAACAGCTGGTACTGAGGAGACACTCTCCTCTCATTTCTCCCTCTTTTTTCACACCATCTCTTATTCGCTCTCTACTCAGTTTAGAGGTGTTTGTCAAATAAATAAATTTGGCTTTCCTTACACACTCTCTGCTATAATACAAGAGCTTTCACTTTTTCCATTTGTGTACGTTGCATAATCTGATTTCTTCTGCGTTTCTTTCTGATTTAATTTAACCATGTGTTTATCATACAGTTGAAGCAGAACTATACACAAAATAATTTATTCATACATTGTGGTAAATATTTTTAATATAATATAATATATTATCATATAAAATACATTAAATGTTATGCAAAATTTACATAACCTAGCTTAATTGAAATCAAAATATTATTCAATATGACTGAATGTAAACAGTAAAATGTTTACATTCACAAAATGTGTGAAATCAGAATAGAATAAAAAAACTAGTTTAATTTAAGTAAAAATATGAATATGACTGAATCATCTCAAAGTTTGGCCAATGAACGACCAGGGCTTTTCCATGACCTTTCCAGTCATTTGCGATGACTAAATAAGGATGTTCAAAAATGATTTTGACTGAGATAAATTCATTGGAAAGAACTGACTTGAGTGAAATGTGAGTCACTCAAAAAACAGACATGCAAGATAGAAATGCAAACAAATCTGACTTAACCAATTTACCTAGAATAAATAGAAAACACAACTTAAAAGGTTCCACCAATGGCAGTAATTTTAAGGGTCAGATCAGGCAGAAAAAGCTCCTTGGTGAAATGACACCACCCCTTCACTTTCTCCAGATAATGAAGTGTCGATATAACTCACTTGCATGGTATGCAGAAGTAATTAATCATTAATCAATCTTTATATCTATAAATCCAGGGAGGGAGATTAGTGTATTCGCCTCAGTGTTATGAATGCGAGCAGCTGTTCAACTGAAATATAATTACAGACACACACATACACAAGCCTACAGGTTGAGAGAACTTCATAACCTCAAGTCATCAAAAAACAAAAAACAAAAACAAAACAACTACAAGTGACAGGCAGCCTGCGATGAACAGGCGTCATCCTCAACAAATCATTTTAATTACCACAAGAATGACACGCCCTCCATCATTCCAAATAAACTTTCAACTGAAGTTAATTTAATCAGATGCAGCCATTTAAAAATCTTAATGCAGATGTGCTGCTGCTGCTGCTGGCCACAGTGACTCCACACTAAAATGGCATCAGAATTTAACCACATGAGCCCAGTGACCCAGAACATCTAATGAGACCAACATCCCCCATACAGACACTGTTAGGAGCAATTACAAAATAATACATTAATAAACAGTCCCAGATCACAGCATGTGAATGTAGAAGTGTGTGTGTGTGTGTGTGTGTCTGTGTGTGTGTGTGTGTGTGTGTGTGTGTGTGTGTGTGTGTGTGTGTGTGTGTGTGTGAGAGAGAGAGAGAGAGAGAGACTTCTAGTTTGCATAATCACATTATATTTGTGAGAACACCATGAAAACATTCCGAGCCAAAGAAGGATCAAAGATCAGACTGATCACTCACCAGTCATCCTATGAATTCAGCGCAGCAGTCGGACACCGGAGAGAACGAGAGGTCAGAAGATAACTCTGGAGGGGAAGGGATCTGTTGGGCAGCTTTTAAAGCTCCATTTTTCCCTTTTCCGGCACTGACCGCTTCCCTCTCCCTGCTTCTCTCAGCACTGAGCAGCCTAACCGCTGCCGGTTGTTTTCTGGGAAAGGCGGAGCAGAGAAAAATCTCTCTCTCTCTCTCTCTCTCTCTCTCTTCTCTCTCTCTCTCTCTCTCTCTCTCTCTCTCTTCTCTCTCTCTCTCTCTCTCTCTCTCTCTCTCTCTCTCTCTCTCTATCTCTCTCTCTCTCTCTCTCTCTCTCTCTCTCTCTCTCTCTCTCTCTCTCTCTCTCTCCAGTTAAGCCCTTTCTTTCACCCCCTCTCACTCTTTCTCTCTCTCTCTCTCTCTACTGCCCTCTTGTGCTCTCTCTGTTACTCACCCTTCCTCTCCTTACATATTTTTTCCACTGTCCTACTTCCTGTGCTCTCTGTATCTCTCTCTGTCTGGATGTGAGCTTGGATGTGCGTGTGCTTGTATAAATGTCTTTACTCTCTACCACAGACAAAACTAGATATGCACAAAAATGTGAATCTCATATGCATGTCTTTGTTAGTCAGATGACTCCCTTTCATCCCAAATCAATACTCACAGATGGTTGTGACAGAGTACACAGCATATAATCAACCAAAACAAAATTTTCTCCAATACTAAATAAAAAGCGCAATTTTAGAAGCAGCACTGGCTTTGTCAACAGTCATTTTCCAGACCTAAGCTCAGAAATCAGCATGTAAACAGTCTGAAATGTTCACAGCAGGTCTGAGCCTGCTTGTGATAAAGCTTTTTTAACTCTTAGCAAACAGTTGGGAGAATGAAAACTAAATATCATTTAAGGGTTAATGTCAGTAGGACTTTAGTAAAATTTTTTTAAAGAAGTCTCTTGTTGTTCAAAAATACTCTAAAGCATTAACCCCCACCCCCCCATTTTAATATATTTTAAAATGTAATTTATTCCATATGGCAAAGCTGAATTTTCAACAGTCATTATGTCACATGATCCTTATGAAATCTGTCTTATGTTAATTTAGTCTATTAATTTAGCTCAAGGAACATTTCTCATTACTATCATTACTGAAAACAGATGTGCTGCTATATTTTTATGGAAACCATTTTAAAGTAATGGTTAAAAGCATTATTTATTCAAAAACTTGAAATTAATTATTTAAAACAGACAGCTTTAACATTAAAATGTCTTTACTGTTACTTTTGTTCAATCTGTTTTGCATTCCTGCTTAAAAAATGTATTAATTTCTTACTGACTACAAACTTTTGAATGATAGTGTAGTCTATATAGAACACAGAGGTACACAAAATTACAATGCAGACTTTAAATGCTGTAAAATTTAATTTAAAACAAATAGTTATAATTTATCATTTAAATAGCTATGTTTAAAGTTAAAACCAATCAGTAAGAACTAGTTTTGCATTTGGAGTTTTTGAACAGATCATCAGGGTAAATGATTCAATGACTTGCTCAAATAGAGTGGGGGAACTATGACGTCGAACCTGAAAAAGAGTAATTCGCCGTGGGTTCCTTCGAGCTTTTTCTGTGGTGTTTTATAATGGGGTTTTTCAATTTATAAATAAAAAAAATAAAGCATGTGGTAAACATAACTTGACGATACTTTTACGTTTTTGTTGTACAATGTTAATAACACATCTCCATACTGAAAAAACCCCATTATAAAACCCCATATAGGAAAATTTCGAAGGAGCCCGCGGCAAATTTCGCATCCTAGTTCTGAAGTTATAGTTCCCTCACTCTATAATTTCACTTGTTTCATTTCTGAATGAATCAATGTTTTAAACATTGGTTTGTTTCAAGCGAATGACTCGATTCACTTACTGCCACCTACTGGTATAACACTGTAACCTACAAAAAATCCCCACCACACACAGACAAGCAAAGTGATACACAAAGTGGAAACTCCCAGTGCTGCTAGCCAATCAAATTCAAGGAAAAAGACTAACTCTTGTGTAGCCATTCAAGTGTTAAGAAGAATTGTTCACTCAAATAGCTACAATAAATAGTTATTATAATTTATTAATAACTATTTGTTTTAGCCATTTGAGTATGCTACTGTAAATCACTGTAATAACTCAAATGTATCTAATGCATTATGAATGCCTGAAAACAAGAGACAGTCTCAAAAACATCTTCAGTGATTTAAAACAGTATTATTCCACATTCAATAAAGACAGCCAATTTTGTTTTGTCCAAGCAGACCCAACGGCTGTCTTTGAGGCCTTATTAAAATCACTCATCACAAAACATACATATTGAGCTTGACAGTTTGATTAAAAGTGGCCTTAGTTCAATCTTCATACTTCAGTCTTTCCTTAGGAATTAGTTCCTTTTTTTACCGAATGAAATTTACTGAGCAATAAAGCAACGCTAAGATTTTTTTTTCCGATATGACAGTTTCCTTGACAACATCGCCTCTTTCCTGCTCAAGAGGGAGAGAAACTAAGGATACATGAGAGAACAATAAAACAAGCGTAGGAAAAACTGACTCAAATGTTCAAATGCTTTTAATTTAGATTTGACCCTGTAAAGTCATTAGAATCTATTAGCGCCATCTGAGAACATCAAATAAAAAGCAGTGCCAGTCTAGGAACTTTATTAAAGTCTGTTTGTGTCTATGACACGAGTTGTGCGACTGTGAATCTGTGTGTGCTTCAAGAGAAAAAAATGTTTTGCTCCAATTCTGTCCACATGTCTATTTGTGGCACTCGTTATTATTTAAACATATGCTAAGTTAAGTTGTCATTGTGATTTTGGCTTTTAAAGTTAACATATCATGGAAAATAAAAATAATAAAAAAAAATTTGTGTACTATATGCAGATATAGATATGCGATAACTCTGACAACACAGTTCATTCCTTAGTCCATCCTCTACAAATAATTTCTGAAGACTAAACTGCAAACACACACTATTAAAAAAAATAATTGTGGTTATGACATCACAACCATGAGCATATGATTATAATTACATATTACTGCCTCTTCAATAGCCAATCATAACAGATGTCATTTACACATAAAAAAAATATAAAATACTACTGTAGCAAATAAATAAATGAAATGATTTCTAAGGTCAGACAGTCGGTAGAAAATCATCATATAAGACTAAATTTTAAAACTATGAAATTAAACTAGACATAGCAGATTAATGATCTCCCTTAAACAATCAACAATTAGTAGATACCCTCCAATAATGTCTATTTTTGACATTCATTTGATTTGTAATCCAGTTTACACACTAAAAACAATCCTCTTCTCCATCCACCAGAACAGAACAGCCTGGTTTATTGGTAAATGGTTCAACTTGTGGCTGGTATCATGTTTCCTAAGTCTCCTAAGTGCCATCTGTGCCAAGAGGACAAACAGCACAAACTAAATGTTTCATCACATTATGGGTGAACATTATAAAGAAATAAAGAAAAGGTAGGCAAGAATTCAGAAATCGGTAAAACTAAACCTCACCTGCTGGACATACTGGCTTTCTACAAAAATGATACAGAGAAAACTGTGTGCATGTTGATATTGCATATAATAAATGTCCATTTAGATGTAACTGCCTTTGTATACGCATATCCCTTAATGTAAGTGCTTTCAAAAGAACAGTCAATTTCTATTAACAGCTCTTGACTCTTTCTAATAGAAGCCACAATCAGACTGTCTGGTAACGCAGGGTCATTTTTCAGCCAAATGAATGTAATAATGCAGAGATACACACACAAACACTCAAGCACAGATCATAAGCGGCACAAAAGTAAGCTGCACTCACATCAGCCGGCGCATCGGGCACACAAACTCAACAAAAATCCATTTGGCCCCACAGAAGTCCAAAGTACTCATCCCCTATCTGTACAAGCACAGCCATCCATAGTCTGCTCCAGCCAAGCCATGCTGAAAGCACAGACAATTACTACACTTAATCCAATCAAATGAGATGCTTTTGGGATTAGCAGCATCCGCACATATAATCTCATTTGTGTAAAGAATGGATGAGCAGCTCAGGCCGTGGGTTTAGAGCAGCGGCTGCTGTTAATGCTGCTGATACAAGGTAAAACGAGGGTTGTGACTGACTGGGAATTCTTAGAGTCTAAGCTAATGGCTAAAGCTAAACTGGGAAAACGCTGCCAGCTAATGCCCAGATTAATGAGGGAATCGACGCTGAGCACAGATAAAGTACAAACTGGGGTTGTACTGATTGAGATCCACCAAAAAATCTCTCTCTATATATGTTTATATATCCTCTCTCAATATATATATACAGTTTAATATGGGTAATCAGCTGGCTGGTTGGGTTGAGGTCAACCAGGTCAAATAAATGATGATTGCTTGAAAACTGAATGGAATCCAGCTTTCCCAAGAATGTAATTTATTGAAATACTAATAAATGTGATATTTTATCAAATAAAAGTGTAAATAATATCATGCATAATGACTGTAATGCCACATGAATCGGTCTGTAGACATTGCTGAATCCATAGGATTTAAAAGCACCAAATATAAATGTTTAATAGGAGCAAAGATAAATGTTCACTGGACAAGAGGCTCCAAACATTTCATTTTGAGTCCCGCTTGGAGACTGTGCATTACTGGCAGTCTTTCATGACTGCTGTTTGCACTGGGAAAAAAAGCTATTAATTGTTTATTGGACAGTGGGCTTCCGATCGATGCATTCTTGTCCTGCCTGGAAGCCTGACTTCTCTATAATGATTTACATTTAGTCCTACAGCAGACTCCCATCTCACAATACCTCACAATTAATGCCCACTCTCAAGATTTAAACTAGAAAAGAAAATAGGAATAAACAGCTAGATCTGAAATTTGTCACGTCAATCTATTTCTAGTACCACTACCAAACTGTTATGGTTCTGCAAATTGTGAGCATAACAGTAAGTGTATTACATTTACGGTAAAATAAAGTACAGCGAAAGTTTCCAAATCAGAAATTTGCATAGAAATGAGCAAAAACTCAAGAGCAGAGCACAGCTGCAGTCTGTTTAAAGTGAGGGATATTTATGGGATAAGGGGAAGAGAAGATGCATGAAGGAGCATCTCCGAGATGACAGATTGGACTGCAAAGCTCTGTCGGTTTTCACTGACAAGAGAGGCATGTCAAAAGTGACCTCAATAACCAGTCTGCCAAACAGACACACAAACTTTCAGACCACACACACACTTCACACGTCATTGTTCACTGTGCAGCAAATTATGCAGCATGGACATGAGGAAATGCAAAATCGCACATTTACATATGATGCTATTCCATAGGATTTAGCACACAGAATGCAAACACATGCAAAAATATCTATACTAAGACTCAACTGCCATACTCAGCCACTCATACAGTAACATATCCATTAATTTCCAGTAAAGTTTTAAAATAGGTCAGAACCAACTTCCAACTTTTTATTATTTCCAGTAACACATGGTGCCATGACTGTAACAACTGATCTCCAGTCAAGACAGTGACTGAAAGATTAAAGATGACATTTTAATGCTATTTTTAAGATCATTTTAATAAGTTTAAAACAATAGTTCTCAACCAGGGAGCATTTCCAAGTGGGCTGCAAACACGCTTAAAATGAGTAAAACTGAGACATAAGTTAAAACAAAAAATCAAGACATTTTAATTAGTTTTTTCAGAAAATGTAATTTTAAATTAAATTTTTTTAAATATGATTTTTTTTCTAGTTCTCTCAGGCTCTATTTTTTTTTTTATTTGGCATTAATTGGCAGTAAACTCATTAGTCATAAAAAAGTGGGAAAATTACATAACATATTGTCTCTCCTAGATTCTGCAATAGGCCTATATATTTGAAAACAAGCAGCTATGTCATTACAGAAAAAGCTTTCATTGCAGTCAAAAAGGTTGAGAACCACTGGTTTAAAACGATCCAAACACACAGATCCTCTAAAGAGCAGGTTCTTCTAGATGACGTTAGTGGTGTAGAAATTAAACACTTCAGCATTAATAAAGATTGGAATAAGATGGAAAATTGTTGTTGTTTACCTGTCGTTGTCCACTGGTCTGAAGCCTGGCAGGATGTGTCTGAAACTGCTGTTCCTGTCCAGTTTAGGCTGACTCTTAGTCCGCTTTATTGAGCCCTTTAACCTGCGACTCAAAAACCCCTAATGAGGAAATGACAGAGAAAAGGACAGACATTATAATAATAACAACAGGCAGACTCATATTGATCTTTCACCACCATTTCATACATTCACTCACTCGTTAATTATCCCACATTATACACCTTTTTTTTCTGTGAACGCACCCATCACATTTTTGCGGCTCAAGACTCAACTTCCTTTAGGCACCAGTTACCATGGAAACAGCAGGTTGGCATCAAGGGCATGGAAAGGAAAGGGAGGCATAAAGTGAGAAAGAGTGAAAAAAGAAGAGAACAAAATGCAAGCAAGAACGTGAAGGATTGTAAGAAAAGAATGAGTCAAGGACAAAATGCGATCCACTCATCCTGCTATTGTAGAGATAAAAAACAAGAATGCGAGAAAGTGACAAACACAATGAGAAGAATGAGAAAAGGTGTAGAAAGAGAGGCGAGTCAGCAGACATGAAGTTTCTGACAAGATCGTGTTAGTAAACAAACAGAAAGCAGGCCGTTCCCCCCTACCAATTAACACTTCTGCATATTTTACATAATTAAAGCACCCTACTGATTACTATTCACAATATATGCAAATTATTATACACAGACATCTCTTAATCACAGAGCAATCACTCAGAGTATTGCAGCCTACCGTTCGCTAGCATTGAAAGAAAAGGAAATCAAATCAGAAGAGGACTGAGAGAGACAATGACAAGAAGACATCTGAATAATAAAACAAGCTCCCCTGTCCAAACATAACATGAATTGCAAAAATATTGATGCAGGAAGCTTCAAAGCTTGCTTCAAAGAAGGTTATGAGTTTGTAATTTCATGTTGCCAGGTGGTCAAGCGCTCTGAATAGAGTCGAGAGTAAATTGATAATGAGTTTGACTGGTATTTCCTAAATTAATTGATTTTCAGTTTCTTAGTATTAGTTATAAATGACTAGAATAATTTATAGTATTTTGGCGGCTCTCTGAAAAACAGCGGTTCAGAGCTTTTTTTTTTTTTTGACAATCATATGATAATAATAACATATTATGTTAAAATGTAATTAATTCCAGCAGAAATTTCAGCAGCAACTACATCAGTCTTTACTGCCACTTTTGATCAATTTAATGCATCCTTGCTGAATAAAAGTATCCACTCAACTTAACAAGCAGCACATTATTGTATGTTCTTATGTTATGTTCTTATAATGCATATTTTGTGATAGAAAACATCAGATTAAAAATGCCCCTGATGTCATTAACATTATTTAAAACAAAACAAAACAAAAAAATGCTTCACAGACCATGTCAATCAAGCAGCTCAACAGCAAGGAAGCACAATCATGTGGTAATTTGTTAAACATTAAATTATGGTTTTAAATGAACCATAATTTAAATCACAATTATTTTACGGGAGAATTTCATATGATGTCAGAAATGTGTTGCTATGAGGAAAGAATGTGTGCATTCCTGCAAAACATTCTTCCCCTTTTCAGTATTTATACAAAAACTGCTCTCATGCTCTTTTATTGCAAAGAGCCATTCACACCAAGGATGATAACTATAACTACAGTACAAAGTTTAAATAATTGTTCTAATTCTATGAGAATAGTAAAGTCCACATCACAACAATAGCAACACAGAGCAACAATATTGTTGCAATCACTTTCACAACTTTTTTCCAGCTGATGAATGATAAAAACATTGATAGCCAATCAGAATCCACCTGTCTAATGAGCTTGAGCATGAAAAGCAGCAAATGAAATATCTGCAACGCACTCTTATAATAAACAGAACATTATCGTCCTTGGTTTGGATGCCAATAAAGTTATCATTATAGTTATCTTTCTTGGTGTAAACGGGCCTTGGTGTAAACTATTTTTGCACACAATATCACACGCACACAGAGAAAAATTTGACTGAATGAAAAATAATCTAATCAGTTATCAAAACAGTGTTCATTGCAGCCCTAGTAAATAATTCAGTAATGGTATGCAATGTCAAACCGTGTTAATAAGCAACTATCGTGCAGGTCTGTCAAACAGGTCATGGATGTTGATAGTCAATATCCAGGGCTGGATCGTGGTCCCATGAGGCCCTTGGGCACACATATTTGCAGGACTCCATCACCCTTAGCTCTACGTTAAACCATAAGGATGCTTTGACTAAAATTATAACACACATTTCACCTTTTCATAATGTGAAAGCAGATGAGAAAGCTTGGGTTAGGTGCAAGTGGCAGAAATTAATAAAAGCCTATATATCAAAAACCTGCAAATCAATGGAAAATGACCTGAAATATTTACCTAAAGCCATTTTTTTTTAAATATAATAATAGCTTATTCATATGATTATATCTATCTAAATAACAGAGTATAACTTTAAATACATTTCCCAATGCCTTGTCAGTTCAGTCAACTGCATATGTCAAGCACCCAGTAAAGTGTCAGATACAGTTTAACACAAAACAAACCTGAGGCTACTGAGTAACTAATCAATAAAAAATAAATAAATAAATAAATAAACACCAGAAACCTTTGCTGAAACCGGTGTTCTTGTGCTTTTCCCACACTCCATCTTTACCACACACACAGCAAGAGTTCAAAGAGTGGGTTTTATACTGCATTCACAAAACAAAACTATACATCCATCTTTCTTGACATGTACATTAATTATGTCACAATTTCTTTCATATAAGAATCTTCAAGGTCATTCAATACATCTGTCCATGCCTCATGGTCAAAACCAGATCTGGTATTTATATAGTTATTCATGCACAGTGAATAAGAGTTCAGAAAGGAGGATAAAAGGAGGCTAGAGAGGGAGAGGGGAGAAAACTCTCATGAGCTCCTGATTCAGAAAGGTACAGTACCACTGCCTACCAGCGGGGGGTGCAGGGGGATTATCATTACTTCCCTAATTGTCCATATAGACTGACCTAACAATCAAGCTATGTGGCATCTTCCATCATTCATCCAAAACAATGACATCTAAGGCTTCCTTTGTGTGCCTTGAACCTATTCAAACATGTACAGCACTGAGAAGATTTCTGATGGAACTTAAGTGTTCTCAGATCATGTTTTAACTTCGTAGGAGATATTTGCAAACTATGCACTAGGCTAGACGAGTAATTGGGCCTGAATCTGCAGAAGCTCAGAGGTCAAGTGGCCCTCGAGTCACCTCAGAGGTCTCATTTAAATGTAATTACACCTGCATTCAGTAAATGCTAAGCAGCAAAAACACATAAAAAGCCCACATGCGCTGCATTTTATACAGAGGGTGAAACTACTGAATACCACCTGCTGTTGATTGCTAATGATTCACTTCCACAACCGGCACATAATGTGAGCTTCAATTTAAAACGATTGCTAACAGACTGCTTTTCAATCATGAGAAGTTTTTTCATCCCTTGCTAATAGAGCTCACGCTCATAAACATATCATTACAACTTCATACCAATTACAGCAAGCATTTGAACGTTGTTAAATCTTCCCTGATGCCCATCAATAAAACATTCTCTTCAAATGAAGCTTGTTCGGGATTCATTTTCTATGTAATATCCTTATGTATAATCTAGCCTATAAATATAGCTTTGATCCAGACTTCAACTTAATACTTAAAATATTAGGCTTGGTATGTGGTTTTGGGCTGGATCAGCATCTTGAGTTTCAGCTGTTTGGTTATTAGGCTTAATGTTATGTTGGTTGAATGTGCACTGGAGTTTTGCTATTTTAATACTTAAAATAATAATAAAACACCACCACAGCTCACATTTATAGCCTCAAGTAGGAAATTAGCATTTGACGAAATGACTTGAAAGCTAGCGTTTATTAGTAATGCAGAATTTTAATACTAAAGATCAGAAGTAGTAGCAGCAATAAAGATAAGATACATGTGGGCACAATATGGATTACATCTGGATTCCAGACTGTGTTTGATCAGACACACATATAATACTCACTGTAACCCTGAAGGGTGTAGCAGCAGTGGCAGTGGGCTCCATTGTAGGTGGGGCTTTGTCAGGGGCGGAGCCCGGCATGCTACGTCTCCGCCCTGTTTTCTCAGGTGGAGAGTCTGTGAGACAAGAGGGATGGAGAAATTGTATTAAGGCAAATAGGCAGATACCACATAAACAATCACCATGCCAACACATCCATTCATCCACTCATAATGTAAGAGTTGTATGTCATAGATGTAGGGATGTACCGAAATGAAAATTCTTGGCCGAAGCCAAACAAAATGAAGAAAATGGTGGGGAGTATAGAACACGGAACACTTTTTTTCGTTTTTTTTCCATTTTTTCGAATTTTTTTTTTAACCATTGCATAAATTAAAAAGCCAAAATGTGCTTTAAAAATATTTACAACAGTAAAATTACAATAATAACATGAATTAATGTTGATGGAGGTCTTCACAATTTTAACCATCATACAGTAACTAGCAACAACCACCATTCCACTTCTCATCGAAAACATGCAATGCAGAACTAAACAGTCTCTCGCTGTTGGTGCTTGTAATAGTTTTTGCGTTTTCCTCGGATAGTTTAAATACTTCCACACTGCCAACATGTTTGTTGCATTAGTGTGTGCCTCTTTTTGATCACGTCATGCAATTGTTCAGTACAATTTATTCAATCTTTTTGGTTATTCAACCCCGAAAGAGCTTTTGTTGCAATTTTCGGCCGAATATTCGGTGCATCCCTACATAGATGCCCATTCATAAAGTCATCAAAACTCTACCGCAATGCGCCCTCCGTATACAAAGCTCTTAAATCCTGCCACTGTTCCTCACTGCCCTTCAGAATTCACATGCTGGGAAAAAGTGAAGCCTGACTGACTGCCTCACTCAATCAGTGTCAGGATAGGTACATAGATCAAGAAACGGATTATGTTAAGTGCTCCGCTCTGATCTCACTATCACACACTGATCCCCCTTCAAGACACTGCCTGAGCAAAGTCTTCAGTCAGAACTCAATTTCCCACCACACACACACACACACACACACACACACACTGAGGGTGTTTTTTTGAAGTTCACTTATATATTAGTAGTGTGATAAATACGTTGTAATGCATAAAATTTGTACAATTTGTACAAATATTCCATGAAGATTTGAAGACCCAAAGCAAAGTATTACACAAAAGTCATTTAAATCACATTAGATGAACTAGAAAACTGCGCACCAATGTAAACTGAATTTTGAAATGAAACGGAAAAAAAAAAAAAAAAAACTTTTCTAGAACAGTGGTCCATGAATTAGTAAGTTTGCCTATATTATTATTTATGAAACAAAAAGTTGCTCTGTGTATTTTGATCATGGCAACTAAGAGAAATGATTGCATGTCATTAACTAACTGCATGAATTTTACTGTACATTTCTGCCATATGGACATAGTCATCACTGATAAGCTACTACTAAATATAATGTAGAAACTTTAAAATAGAACCTTAAATTTTCTGTAAAGCTGCTTGCAATGATTTGTATTGTGAAAAGCGCTATACAAATAAACTTGAATTGAATTGAATATGAGCCATCAACTATGAAAAGTCATACAAATGTAAATTTAGTCATCAAACATGTGTGACCCTGGACCATAAAACCAGCCATAAGTAGCACGGGTATATTTGTAGCAACCGCCAAAAATACATTGTATGGGTCAAAATGATAATTTTTCTTTTATGCCAAAAATCAATAGGATATTAAGTATAGATCATGTTCCATGATGATATTTTGTAAATTTCCTACCATGAAATATCAAAACTTAATTTATGAATTGCAATATGCATTGCTAAGAACTTAATTTGGAAATTTTCTCAATATTTAGATTTTTTTTGCACCCTTAGATTACAGATTTTCAAATAGCTCTGCCAAATATTGTCTTATCCTAAAAGCAATGCTTATTTATTCAGCTTTCAGATGATGTATAAATCTCAATTCCAAAAAAATTGACCCTTATGACTAGTTTTGTGGTCCAGGGTCACATTTATAAACAGGAAAGTCTGTTGAGATGAATATGAGACACCCTGTTCCTCTCATAAATGATAGCACAATGATGATGATGATGGTTGCTCCTGAAAGTCATCCACTTCAGTCAAGTTTTCAGTGGCGAACTAATAATAATGAATACACAATTAGCAACAAATATGTAATAATTAATAGACAAAGGACGAATGGTAATAACATAAAACCTTGGTAACACTTTACTTAAAGCCTGAATGTATAATGCATTATAAAGGATTATTGATGGGTATAATGCATTATAATTATTATGTGTATAATAATAATGTGTATTGTAATACATTATATCTTGCCGTAAATAATTATACCTGAATAAAGTGGTAAAGTGTTACCAAAATCTCTATAGTGAGCAGTGCCCTGTTAGCTACTTGGTATTATTTCACCAAAAAACTAGGATGTTACACAGGAAAGCTGCAGCCGGATGTCTGGTTACCCCAGTATGCCTAAATACATTTTCTCTTAGATCAAGATCGTTTTCAAAACAGATTTTAAAATGCTAAACACAAAAATGAATGAAAAAGAAGCAGGTGGAAGTGCAAAGGTCTCATTATCCTGCTAAAAACCCTTTCAACAGCAGATTATTAAACTTCAATCAAGTCAACAGTTTCCATCAAGCCCGGTGGTGATGTGTAATGAGAATTCAACAGTGAGGAGCTGTGTAGTTTGATCTGGGAGAGATGGCTTTCACTTTCTCTCAGTGTGTGAGTGTCTGCTTGTTAAAGATAGAAGATGTGAAGGAACGCAGCTGTGAGAGAGTGAGAGCGAGCATCTGCTTGAACGAAAAACTATGTGTGTGGTTCTAGATTAGCGTGATGATCACTGTGATTTCATTTAGTCCTGCTACAAGTGTCAACCACCTGTATGCTCAGGCAGAGAAACATGAAAAAAGATACACAAATATACCAACAAACACACACAGGTCTTATAAGACAACACTTACTTATAAGTAACCTATAACATTTATTTATTTACCAACTACATGTCAGATGTTTTTGGTTTAGGACTGATTACACTGCATACAGATATGTGCATCAAACAGGGCTGCTAATTATCATCATAGAGGATTGTTAAAGGTAAAATTAATTCATTAAACTTAATTAAATTTCATTAAAAGTATTTGGCAAAAATATGACAAAAGGATTTTTTATTTTATTTTAAATATACATTTAAAATATGCATTTTGGAATTTTAAAAAACAATTCCTTTGTCAACAGTCTCCTCTGTGTCTCTCCATATCAGCGCATGCTGCGTATGAGACACAGAGGAGACTGTTGACAAAGGGATTGTTGATAGTGGTTTTTTTTTTTTTTATTATTTTTTATTTTGTTCTTTTAGAGATTGTTTTAACGCGGTTTGTATGTCTGATGGCAGATGGAGTATTCTGACGATGACTTTCATACCTTTTATGGACTTTTTTTTTTTTTTTTTACCATGGTGCCATGTCGAGAAAATTAATTCATTAAACTTCATTACAATTATTTCACAAAAATATGTATGAAATATTTTTTTTTTTATTTTAATTTTGATTTTTATTTTTTATTTTATGATTTGATTTTTTTTTTTGTTTATTTATTTATTAATATTACCATGAAATATTTGACAAAACATGCCACAAAATAATTTTTAAATACATGTTTTAGAATTTAAAATTTGATTATATTAATTTATTCCACTATTTAAACAGAAAAATCCTAAATTTAAATAAACATATATTTTTACATTTTTTTTACAATGGTGCCATGTCAAGAAAAACTGTACGATTGTAAAGAGTGACTAATTAGTCAAAAAAAAAAAAAAAAAAACATTCAAACCCTTTGATTTCTGCTTTATTGATGTACCAAGTTTTACTTTTACTACAATAAAAATAAAAGTCCTTCACCAGAGGTCGTGTTTTTCAGTCAGAGATGTCAAACAGCAATTTATTTCATTTATCCTAAGATGCTGATAAAAAGATGTTTGCTGTTGAATGTCTTTTGTTGTCTAAACAAAATTACAACCATCGTCATGAAATAACCTCTCAAGAACAGTGCAATAAGGCAAGAAGATAAGACCACACACACACACACACACACACACACACACGCACCAACACCTGCATAACTGTCTCTCTCCTTGAGCTGAACATGTGTTTCCATTAGACCTGGCTGTCTTCTCCGACCCCATGATTGACAGGTACCTTCCCAGTGGTTGTACAGGACAATCGCCTTGCTTTGCTGTTCCCATAGCAACCACATCTCAGACCTGCTGAGAATTCAGCCAATCTTAGAATACTCTCTTACAGAAGCCAGACTAACTATCAATGCACCCGCACACACACGGGTCAGAAAACACACTTCCTGAGCTGAAGGCTGGGACACAATGTTTCCAGGTTTTCCTGTAGAGGACATTCCTGAGTCATTCCTGAGTGAAGTTACGGAACATGTCTCATGATCAAACACAAATGACTCCACTAAAAACTGAAACACACTGTTACATGCCGACAAACTGAATTATTGTACTCATAAATGTGAAGTTCAAACCTTGGAAAATGTCCTCACAAATTTATTGACACGTGTAAATGAGTTATAAGATCCTTTCAATGTGATCTTCACCATTTTATGTTCTTTCTCTTGAAAATTTTTTTTTTGATCAAAAATATAGTGAAACAAGTAATATTGTGAAATATAATACAATTAAGAATAACTAAATAATAATATTTAATACATGAATGTATATCGATTTTATAATGAAATTATAAATATCTTTATTGCCACTATTGATGAATTTAATGTATCCTTGCTAAACAAAAGTATTACATTTCTATTAAAACAACAAATACAACAATTGCACTCATCCCGAACTTTTGAAAGGTAGTTTGTACATGATTAGGAATAAGAAATAAGCAAACATAAGAACACTCACAGTTTGCTGTACTCACTTTGCAGTAGCAACATATTACGATTTTTGGTATTGTATGAATATTTAACGTCCTAATCAACTTATACAACAGTGGTCTTGGACAAAACACTGACACCTGTTGGTGTGGATGCTACATCGCAGAAAAGCAAAGGTTACTACATAGAATAATTGTGATTTAATTGCTCTGCAACTGGAAAACTCCAACAGCAGTAGACTTACTGAGATGAGTGGCACATTATCATGTGATCTCAACACTGCAGCAAATGTGAGGGGTGGCCTTATTTAAAAAAACAACCATATGAATGGTTTTTGTATGCAAAGGGTGTGTGGATCAACCACTCTCCGTATCCACACCTAAAGCTCACTGTGCTTGAATGACTTAACAGCCATGCAGAGTGCACACATACACAAAAGAGATGCCCACCTGTCAGCTCTTTGAAAATGGAAACTGGTAGAATAAAACATTATACTATGAGACAGTACATCTGTCTGTCAGGAGGCCCATTTTCTTTTCTTTCTTTTTTCTCCAAACATGTTGCAAATCTATGTTTAGCCAACCAACTTTTTCCAAAGAGTCCAGTGTGTGCATTATAACAATGCAGCATTAGCATACAAAGACATGTGTATTTGATTTAAGCTCTTCTGGTTAGTATGTGTAATGACCATTTGTTATGCAATGCAGTGCAGAGGATTAAACAAGTCAACAGTAGTAGTGCATAATGAGTAAAAGAGTCAGAGATGAAGCGAGGCAGCACATTATGAGCTCGATCTGTTCTCTACAGGGGTCTGCGGTATGTCAGACTACTCATGATTGAAGTGAATCCAATTAACAAACCACTTACCACATGCTTTCTGCCCAAAACAACTTACAGAAAACTAATAACAGGGCCTATCCATCTGGAGCAGAATCTGGTTTAGTGGCTTTGCTCAGTGCTGAACTGTGATCTCAGAATCCGCTCAGTTCCTGGATCATCACTACAAAGTGAACTTGAAATCTTTATATTAGTGGCCCAGATCCTTTGAAATACCACTTCCACTAAGGTTAAGAGGAAAGGATACAACTGAAAATACAACTCTTTCAAGCCAATAGTACTAAAAGATCAACAAAAAGAGAAGTTGAACACAACTAATGCAAATTTGCTCTATTTTTTTATATTTTTTATTTTTGTCAGATGTCAATGTGAGTGAGAGACAGAGAGTGTGAATGTGAACAAGTGATATGTGTGTGGGAAGCACTGCAAAAAGAATGAGCTGTTTTTGCACATAAGGCTAAAGAAAACTTAGACATTCCAAGACATAAAACACACAGAGACACAACTATAGCAAATCACTAACACAACTATGAACTAGTTACAAATATTTCACTGATTGAGCGACTCTAGCACAACATTCAGCTATCAGACAAAGCTTTCTGTTTCCCTGCCTGTGTAATCACGGTTATCTCTGTTGTCCTGTCACCTCCCTAGTTCTCTTTATTTCCTGTCTTTCTTGTCTGCATCAAGCTCTTTTTTCCGTTTTCTCACTCTCTTCCGTTGTCTGTTTTGACTTTCCAGACTGACCTAGATCTTCTGTTGTTGAGTTTGCACTCTCTGGATTACACTATAGCTTGTAACTTTAAAACCCACACCCTATGAAAACTACAGATATTTTTATCAGATCACTCTTTGACGTACTGTAACCTTGGCAAGTTTTTTTTTTTTTTTTAGTGGCATTTACCCTAGTTTCCTGTGGTAATAGATGAGATGTGACGTTTAATGGAAACTCCAGCAGAATTCCGGCTCAAACCCATCAACATTCCCAACAGCATTCAGCACTTCTCGGCACAGAGTATGATGAATTCATCCGTGTTGAGGGTGCAGAAAGTGAATCATATCAGATTGCTTGTCCACATCACAAAACACATTTGTTGTGCTACAACACCTGTCTCTGATTATAAAAGGTTTTTTTTTTTTTTTTTTTTACACTATTAATAGTAAAGAGATTACAGGAAATGATGGGGTGAAGAGGTGGAAATAGGAAAATGCTGGGAGCTGGATTCTGGAGCTGGAAGTTACCTATGAGAGTACTACAGCACAATGTATCAAATCACATGCACCAGTTGCTAAGCTACAGTTTTGTAGAGATGTGACAACAATTCTGAGACGAGAAGAAATGGGAAAAGTATCCAAAAGTGTTGCAAGCCAGTTTTAACCTCACATTGTTCACATTAGTACCATTGTGCAATGTATCAAATCACATGCACCAACTACTAAGTCAAGGTTGACAGAAATGATGATGAGAGAAGAGGTATGAATTGGAAAGTAATGTAAGCTGTATTAAACCTCTTATTTCCCACATGAGCACCTTGGCCCAATCTAACTAAACCATAGCTCTTTAGAGACATACAACAAAAATATAGCAAGGACATGACAAGAAATGATGGGAAGAAAAAATGGAACTGGGATCAGAATGTGTTGCAAGCCATTCAAACTCATAGTGTCCACATGTGCTAGATGCTGGGGAAGTCGTGGCCTAATGGTTAGAGAGTTGGACTTGCAATCCAAGGGTTGTGAGTTCGAATCTTGGGCCGGCAGGAATTGTAGGCGGGGGGAGTGCATGTACAGTGCTCTCTCCACTCTCAATACCACGACTGAGGTGCCCTTGAGCAAGGCATCGAATCCCCAACTGCTCCCCGGGCGACGCAGCATAAATGGCTTCCCACTGCTCTGGGTGTGTGTTCACGGTGTGTGTGTGTGTTCACTGCTGTGTGTGTGCACTTTGGATGGGTAAAAGCAGAGCACAAATTCCGAGTATGGGTCACCATACTTGGGTGTATGTCACGTCACTTTCATGAGCACAACAGTTTAATGCATCAAATCACATGCACTAGCCACTAGTAAAAATGGGATTGGAAAACTAGATTCAACCTCATGTTACCCACATGGGCAGCATGGCGCAATGCATCAAACAGGGGTGGGTGATATATCAGTAGACACAATGAACTGGTAGAAATGTATCAATGTAGAGATTTTTGACTATTATCTCTATCGTGGCTACACACTCACGTGACATTGCTGTGCTACGTGGTCACAAAGTGGTCACGAGTATTAAACAGAGTTATTTTTGCCACTTTATAGGCCT
This sequence comes from Cyprinus carpio, assembly GCF_018340385.1. NCBI lineage: Eukaryota > Metazoa > Chordata > Actinopteri > Cypriniformes > Cyprinidae > Cyprinus > Cyprinus carpio. The sequence goes on from NC_056601.1 coordinate 10,064,175, forward strand.
TGAACAGTTAAATACACATTTGTATGTGTAAAAGTTCCCTTTTTTGCAAGTATCCTCGTAAGCACAGTAATTTAGGCCAAAGAGCAGAGAAAGAAAACACGTGCAACAGTATATTGGATCCAGGAACCTCTTAAAGTGACAGCAGTCTAAAATTCCTGCTGTCTGTTATTCATGTTTATCAAATAACAAAAGAGAGAAAATCTCTCCCTACTCTTGACTTTAATAAGAAGAAATATATATTTCATTTACATAGTGAAGAACATGCAGTGATTTTATACATTTGATTACTTTATACAATGTAGCATTTCTTTTCTTTTTTTTCATTTATGCTAGTATTAGTTTTTTTTGTGATATTGACACTGGTGACGAGAATTATAACATTTCTACAGTATAAATTTTTTTTTATATAATAAAGACCTTATTTAAAGCAAAAATAACTTTGTTGTAATATACGCTGCCGTGAAATAAAATTACTCATATCATGATACAAGTAACCATACAGGCCATTTTTATGGGACACGTCCTCGCCAGGATATTTATATTATAAAATATCCAGGTTTTAGCTGTTTGCACTGTGCAGATCGATCATTGTATAACATTCGTGAGAGCTATAGAGAGCAGAGCAGATGGCTCCTTATGCTTTCGAAATGCTCCTGCGGTACTTTGGTGTCATACAATGATCGGTCTGCGCAGCTGTGCTTCAAGTCGAATGAACAAACAAACATTTTTGTTCTTTCTCTAAAGATCCCATCTTTTCACGTGCCACGATTGGTCGATTATGTACAATACCTGCATGTTTTTGGTCAAACTACTTTGGATGTTTTAGGCAATATAAAAATCCTGGCCAGGACATGTCCCATATAAATGGCACATATTTGGTGATGTTGCCAACCCCTAACATCAAACCACATACACCTACTAGGCCACAGCAGTAGATAGGAAATGTTGATTAGAGGAGGTGAGAATGGGCTCAAGAAGTGTTGTCTGCCCTAACTCCATTACACAATGTGTCACAGCTCCAACAAAGTGACACTCAGACCAATTTCCCAGTTTTAATCTTGGTCATATCTAGAGTAAGAAATGGTGAAACCAGTCCTTCATCAGCAGTACAACATATTCTCCACTATAATCTTCTGACATAGCATTCCTGTGAGATAATGCAGAGCAAACATGTGAAAACCACAGCTGCATGCAACTGTCAGTCACCACTAAGCCCACTAATCACGTTCCCATGAGTTTTTTATTCAGATATTAAAAACCATAGCATAGCAAAATGAATTGATTATGGGAAAATCTGCTGTTGTACTTTTCTCAGAACAGGTTATTCCTCACACAGCTGTGTCAGTGTGTGTGTTTCACAGGTTGTCCATTTAGCAGCTGATACAATGATGTAATGCTGTAATATCAAAAATGAACAGAGGGGAGAAAGGAAGGGAGAGCTATAGACAGAGATCACTGCACAAACACTCACATGCAGCTGGCTGTGCTGGATGTAAATACATAGGTTACAATTTTCTCTCCAGTTCTATTCATGTTCTCAAACATGTGCTTAAACAGGGTTATTACAGTATGTGTGTTTATCCACCCCATGTGAGGTGTGTGTATGTGTAATTGGCTGTGTAATAGGGTTGATCTCATGGAGGCGCCATTACCTCATACTGGTGCAGTATTTGAATATTCAGATCCAAAGTGCTGCCATCTTCTGTCATGCATGAACTGATAAGCTATCAGTCAGCAGGACCCAAACAAACACTGCAGATTACAATGCTCATAATTCTGTTCAGTGTACACTCAATTTGCATGATCCCACCAGTGACGTGAACCTTCACACGAGAATAATGAGTGTGTATGATTTACTTTTTATTCCTCGGTTCTTTGAAATACTGGTTACTTACTGGAGGACAAGATAATTAAGAAATAATAATAATAATAATAATAATAGCAACAGTGATGTTCCATGCACACATAGACATTAGGGTTGTGCGGATAGACGAAAGTATCATGTATCGACGATAGCCAGAAATATCGCCTGTGGCTGATGCCCTAGATCAGGGATAGGCAACTTCGGTCCTGGAGGGCCACTGTCCTGCAGAGTTTAGCTCCAACCCTAATTAAACACACCTGAACAAGGCAATCGGTGTTTTCGGGATTACTAGATAGATACAGGCAGGTGAGTTTTTATGAGGGCTGAAGCTAAACTCTGCAGGATAGTGGCCCTCCAGGACCTGAGTTGCCTATACCTGCCCTAGATGATATCAAGATGATTATTACTATTATTATTTTTTTAATTATAATTAGGCTAGTATTATCTATTTATTATTAGGTCTTATTTGTCCAGTCTTATTTCTTTTTACGTGTTTTTACAGTGTTGTGCGTTATAACCAATCACATGTGATTCTGTTGAATTTATGAAGGCAATGGCCAATTAGAGGCGTTCAGATGAGTTTTGTCGTTGAGTGAGTGCTTGCTGCCTGAATTCTGCTCTTACACAAATTCTCTCATGATAAACAACAAAGTGCAGCTGTATTTGCAATGTAAGTATAACAGATTGTTTCACTGATTATAACGGGAGTGGTTTTTAAATGTATAAATTTGCACTAGACGGACAAGAGTGTTGTTCTTTAATAATGTAAATGTTTTTTGCTTGTTTTCTGTAGCTGCTGAATAACTGAGGAGATGTAAGCATTATAATAAGTAGCTTACAATGTTTTTATTAAACTGTGATCATGTTAAAGGGATAGTTCAACCAAAAATGAAAATTCTTTTATTAATTTCTCACATTCATGTCGTTCCAAACCTGTAAGACCTTCTCTCATCTTCGGAACACGAATTAAGATAATTTTGATGAATTCTGAGAGCTCTCTGACCCTCCCATAGACAGCAAGGATCCTTACATGATCAAGGCTCAGAAACGTAGGAAGGACATCGTTAAAATAATCCATGTGACATCAGTGGTTCAACAGTAATTTTACAAAGCTATGAGAACACTTTTTTGTGCGCAAAGAAAACAAAAATAACGACTTTATTTAACAATTCGTCTCCTCCACATCACCTTGGGGTAATTTTGGACAGTATCACATACATAAACAAGGAAATGCAAGGTATGTATGCGGATACGTTTTTTACATTTAGATCAAAGCGTAAACGGGGTAAACAGAGTGTCCGTGTATGGTGCTGTTGACACAGAACATTAGAGCTGGGCGATATATCACATGCGATGATCACGCGCATCTCGTCATAAAAAGCCGGTTCCCTGATTAATAGTAAATCTCCATCACCTGCTTTCAGATGGAGCAGCATTTAATAGACAGAGCCATTGTTCACTGACAAGCTACACCATATCGCGTTCATTATCAAAGACAATTCGTCTGCAATAATGAACGCGATATTGCGTAGCTTGTCAATGATACGGCTCTGTCTATTAAATGCTGCTCCATCTGAAAGCAGGTGATGGAGATTAAGAGGTAATCACGGAACCGGCTTTACTGATGAGATGCCCGTGACCATCGCATGCGATATATCACCCAGCCCTACAGAACAGCATATGTTGTTTACGTATGTGATACCCCCTAAAATGGTGCTATAGGGTGACGCGGAGGAGAAGAATTGTCAAATAATCAGTTATACCACTGATGTCACATGGATTATTTTAATGATGTCCTTACTGGATTTCTGTACCTTGATCATGTTAGGATCCTTGCTGCCTGTGGGACAGTCAGAGAGCTCTCGGATTTCATCAAAAATATCGTAATTTGTGTTCTGAAGATGAACTAAGGTCCTACAGGTTTGAAACGACATGAAGGTGAGTAATTAATGACAGAATTTTCATTTTTGGGAGAATTATCCCTTTAAATACAAATTCAGTCATATTAAAAATATGACATCCATATGCTACTTGACTAAAAAGATATGTTTAGTTAATAGATTATACTAACATTACGCTGCTTCTAGTCATACCATGGAGATCTCACAAGCTGACGACAGGATGGTATGACAGTGGAGCATGTCACCCAACACTAATAGACATTGCAATTTTATCCCTACTTATCATGAATAAGCGCAGAACTGTAAACAAAAACTGATCTTTTAACATACAGCTTGATAGTTAAGTAGATCCACACCCACAAAACATGCAAAATCTTCTATGACAATCATCCCACTGGAAAACTTCCTGATTCTCTCGCTGTCAAACAAAAATAAAGTAAAACAAATGTGTCACTGAACAGAAAATATCATTATCATTCAAGCAAATAAACAAACATACTGAGTTCAAGACATCTATCCTAAATGTTAGAACCTCTCTTAAGTCACTGCTTCTGTTTTCTCAAACCTTTTACTTCAAAAGTTTACCACAGTGATGTCACCTTGAGCCTGCCAAGTCCCCAAAACAGCTGTGCCATTACAAAGCCCCATCGCAAAGCACCTCATCAACTACATGAATCAATTCTCTCAGTGACTGAATTAAGTTTAAATGACTCAGGGATCTCAATCGACCCCCTGTATAATGAGCCTAGATAGCCATAACCTGGATGAGAGTTTAAAGAAGCCATTCTCAACCATCGCATCTGAAATTACTCAGCACGTGTGGGTGAGAGAGAAAGAGAGAGAGCAGAAGCTTGTTTGGCCATACTAAGTTCCTGCTTGACTGGTTTGGAAAATTGTGTGAGTAAGAGCAAATTTGGTGTGTCAGGTTCAGTACTTGTGGCTGGTCACCTGTCTTGTTGTTAAACCGTAAAGTTACATCTGATAATAACTGCTTCTCCACAAACAGACGCTCACTCCACCCGCTCACATGAGGGCTCGTTAACTAACTTTATGGCTTCTGTGGTTTTATCCGGTGATACTTAGGTGTTACAACTAACACTAAACTGACAGAGTGGTTAAGTTTCTTATACAGGGAACTTAACCAATTATTCAAGAACAGATAGAAACAAACATAATATTCAGAAATGATATGTAAAAATATGTTTTGCATTAAACACAATATGCTTTTGTACTAAATGTCAAAACAGCCACAGGCCACAGACATAAGGCCACCAGGATCTCTCCATGTTGATGTTGCTTTATACAATATTTCTATGAAACAGAAGTTAACACTTTACTTCACATCTCAATACTATGTCTTCATTATGAATAAATAAATTTGTCAAATGTAATATTATATTAAAAATGTGAATGTGTCAAATACTTTTTAAAGATACACAAAAACAGTCACCTACTTCCATAATTCATTTAATTTAATTTAATCTAAAAAAAGTCCCACTACTAAGACACAGACTCAAACTTCGACATCTGAAAAACTGTGATTAGACAACAATATCTGAGCATCACACAATTCGAACAGAAACACATTAATAGCAACTCTAAAATGGTTCATGGTTAAAAAGGAAGTGTTTGCATCCAGTTTTTTAGATCTAAAAATTAGTGCAAATTAAAGTGAGTTTAAAAATATAGTTTAAAAAGCTTCTTTTTTTTCTGGAAAAAACAGCTTTTCTAAAAAGTGAAGTACTCAGAAGAGTGCTGCCATAAACAATGCGGTAATAACCGTGTTTATGGCAGTTGCACTCTAATAGACGGGCTGTTTTGATGTTTTACTACTGTGGCAACAACAGAAATCTCACACACAAATTTAACATACTGCAGGTAAGTGTGACAAATGTACCTGTTATGGGAAATATTGATATATATACTGCACCATTAACAACACATAAAAGTATTTTAAAAGGTGAGAGGGAATATTTCTGAAACAATGTAGTAAAGTTAGAACAAGATGTTTACCCCTATTGTTTGTGGCTCTGCTTCTGCTCCTGGAGCGGCTGCGCTGTCTCTGTAGCCTCGTTCGACCCAGGAGTCTGTAGTAATATCCTGGTCTCCCAGAACCTTTCCGTGTAACACCTGACATAGCTCCTAGCACGCTCCTGTCACACACACGCCTCGCATACACACGCTCAGTCAACAAAACTTAAGATCCCTTCTGTGCATAAACTTCACAGTTGTGCAGTGGCATCCAAAGTATCAGAGGAAATACATTCCAGCACTCGAGTCTGGGAAAAGTCCAACTGTAGGAGGGAAAGTTTGCTTTTTTCTGTCTCTCTCTCTCTTTCTCTGTTGCTTGATTTCTCACTGAGAGGGGAAAAGCTAAAAAGGCTCTTCAGTGCCACATGCTCTCTCTCTCTCTTTCCCTCTCTCTCTAACACACACTCTGTCTCTAAGTAGTGGGAAGGCAGAGGTATGCCATTGAAGACAGAGAGAAAGCCAGAAGACAAAGTTTGTATGAAGAGTTTGTGTGAAAACCAGAACTGGATCAGGAGAAGTTGGAACATAAGAACTTGTCAAGAACATTTCTCAGTCACATTTAAGTTTTATAAAAATAAATAAATAAATAAAAATTTAATTATATTTATCTTTAGCACTATGCATTTTACTTTAGAGCTGGTGTAATTTCAGTCATTTTTCAGTATCATTCTTGATACTGTAGTACAATTATTGTTTATTTAAATCATTAAATTTAAAACAGTACAATAAATACTACCATGAAGTATAAAGGTCAGTTTTAAAAATAAATAATTTCTGCTCACTGCTCACAAAGGCTGCACTTATTTGATCAAAAATACAGTAGAATTTAAAATATTATTACATTTAAAATAAAACAACCACTGGTAAAATGGCTACTATTAGAGTAGTTGCTTGGGGAGAATTTTTTTTTTCCATCTAGTATATTGTTCAGCTTAGATGGTAAAGCTACAGTATGGCAGCTACCAGCAGGGGCTAACAGGGCCATGGTATTCAGCCAAACCCTGTCCCCTTGAGTGATACTAGAGGTACAAAAAGGGCACTTTACCTCTATATGATATGCACAATTAATCTTTGCATCGTTCCACAGATTTTTGAGATGAGCCATTTGAATCATATTGAATTCATTTAACACACACAAATAACATCAAAGGCCACTCAAACATATAGAGAACACTTCTTGGCTAAAAAAAAACAACAACAACAGAATTTTCTAAAAATGCAACTGCCTTGCAACTAGGGCTGGGCGATATATCTAACGATATGATCATGCGCATCTAGTTAGTAAATCTGGTTCCCTGATTAGCGCTAAATCGCCATCACCTGCTTTCAAATGGAGCGGCATTTAATAGACAGAGCCGTAGATCACTGAAAAGCTACGCAATATCGCGTTCATTATCCCAGATGAATCGCCTTCGATAATGAACGCGATATTGCGTAACTTGTCAGTGATCCACGGCTCTGTCTATTAAATGCTGCTCCATTTGAAAGCAGGTGATGGCGATTTAGTGGTAATCAGGGAACCAGATTTAGTGACTAGATGCGCATGATCATATCGTTAGATATATCGCCCAGCCCTACTTGCAACCACAATTAACAATCCAGTTCAATCCCTCAACTGAGGAATTTTGAAAAAACAGTCAAGGTGCAAAGTGAAAGCAAATGTGTCTGTGAGATAAAAGGCTTGGCCAGAAGCTGGAGGTTTGAAACCTGTCCAGATGATATCCCGGAATTGTGCCAATAACTGTGTTGTCTTCTAACAAAAATGGAGAGTGAGTCCTACTATAAGCTGGCATGCCTGAATGGATTCCATTATACAGTTAGTGTCAAAGATCAATGCAAGACCGACACAAATTAAAAAAACTGCAGTCCCAATCAAGGCTCTATTCCAGTCTCAAAGAAAGTCCAGTCCAGGTTTTAGATGTGCATCTTCATGAGGGGCCCAGACTAGCTTCTCCAGACATGGTTCTCACCAGCCAATCAGGAGCCAGGACTGAGGGTGTGGGTCAAGCAGCTGGAATACAGCAGAACAGATGGACACAAAGACACATGTACACTCATTTGCAAGGGATTTGCTAGCAACAATTAGAGATTATGACTAAAAAATTGTTAAATTACACAAGTTCTTGAGAGGTTACATATGGATTGAGTGGCGTAAAAAAAGAGGTGGTTCACCAAAAATTAAAATTCTGTCATCATGTACTCACCCTCATGTCATTCCAAACCTGTATAATTAGGTATTTAAAGACAAAAGGGTGATTAAGTGATGGTGCCATTTTCATTTTTAGGTGAACTATCCCTTTAATATCTCTGGGGAAAGAAAATTTCAGGGTCTCAGTATCTGCAAATACACACGTCACACCACCTGTTGGGTGTTTGTGTGAGTATCAAGCCTCTTTCAGGGAAGCTCGATACACAGAAATTCAACTCCATTCAATTTGCCTATTGTTATCCATTCAACCTCCCTGCTTTTAAATGATTCCCTGCCCAACCCCCTTCTGTTTGACTCCTGTAACTCCCCAGGTGACAACAAGTCCAGTGCCATAAAGCAGTCAAACTGAGAATCACACTAAATTACTTCAATTCAGCCCTTGTTAAGGCCAAGCATCAGGATTATGGCCGGATATTCCCCCCTTGTGTCCCTGTGGACGTACTGAAAATATGTAGCACTCTCACAACACCACACATAGGTCCACTGTTCTTTGCTTGAACAGTAAACACAAGCTGTTAGCTTGAGGTCACACTTGGGGGCAAAATCAGAATCGAGGTCATTTCCTGTTCTCATGACTTTGCTAGACTTAGACACTTGGGACTGTTGGGATTTCATTCACCACAGTTTAAGATTGTGTGCAGGAGTATGAGAGTGAGAGAAAAGTGATGGACACTGAAGCACTTTCTAAAGGATTGTATCTCTTGCATGCTCAATCTTGCCCTTCCAGATGCCATAACAGGAACAACACACACAGAGAGAGAAAGAGAGAGAGAGATAAGTACAACATGTCTAGAATGTGCTTTTATCTTACAGACTCCTGGAGAACTTTCTTAAAGGGATAGTCCGGCCAAAAAGGGAAATTATGTCATTATTAACAATTATTTTATTTCGCTAGTGGGATACAAGTAGAATTTTTCATGCAGGTTTTCACAGAACAACAGGTCAATGTGACCACATATGTTAAGTTTTAAAAATGACCAAAAAACAACAACAAAAAAACTACTATATAAATGCTGTTCTTTTGAACTCTGTACATATCAAACAACCCTAAAAAATGCATCATGGTTTCTACAAAAATATTCAGCAGCACAACTGTTTTCAACACTTATTATAATAAAATCCTGAGCACCAAATCAGCATATTTTAATGAGTTCTGAATGATCATGTGAAACTGAAGACTTGATAAATGGCTGTTGAAAATTCAGCTTTGCCATCAACGGACTTAATTCGATTTTTAAATATATATTAACATAGAAAACAGTTGTTTTACACTGTAATACTTTACAATATTACTGTTGTGATGTATTATTGAATCAAATCAAATTAATGCAGTCTTGGTGAGCATAAGAGACTTCTTCAAGAAAAAAAAAATCTTACTGACCCCAAAACTTAAATGCTCACTGGAGCTGAAGATTATCAGTGAATAATGACTTCAATGTCACTTATTATTATTATTATTAGGGCTGTCAAAGGATTAATCATGATTAATCACATCCAAAATAAAAGTTTTGTTTACATAATATATGTATGTGTACAGGGTATATTTATTATGTATATATAAATACACACATAAATTATATATTTAGAAAATATTTACATGTATATACATTTATATTCTTATATTTTATATTATATATAAATATATTTAATATATAAACATAACATATTCTTCTTAAATATATACATGCATGTGTGTGTATTTATATATACATAATAAATATACACAGTATACACACATATATTATGTAAACAAAACTTTTATTTTGGATGTGATTAATCGTGATTAATCATTTGACAGCCCTAATTATTATTAGTGAGTAAATAATTGAAATTTTTTTTGGGATGAATTACTTCTTTAAAAAAGAGAGAATGTCTGACTTTATTGGTGTATGTGTGTTCCATACTATGCAGGACTCAACACACTTCTGATCCTATTTCTTTACACTGAAGGGCAATGACATTCTTTTCTTTTTATGTGCCGTTATTATCCTTGTGTGTGTGTTTGAGGGAGGGGATTTTGTTCAGAAAAGTAAGCATAAAGTTTTTGAGTAGTCTGATTAGTGACTTAGTTATCTGACCTTGTATGTGAAGAGTATCAAAAGATCTACCTCAGCAAAGAAAAAGAAAAGACAAGCAGAATGAGAGCAGACGGAGAGAAGACAAATATGTGCTGAAAAAGATTTGCCATTTATCTTTCTATTGACAGTCTGTTTCAGCCACACACTCTAACAAAAGCTGCAGAATGAACAAAAGGGCATAACATCACCAAAAAATCCAAAGTAGGACATATTGGGATAGAGAAGAAAAAATAACAGATTAGAAACTTCAAACTTTAGAGTGACAATTTTAAGTGCTATAATGGCTCAATATAACCGATTTGATACAATCTTTCTTCAGTGTTCATATTCATTCTTTTCAATGTTCAAGAAAATATTGAACAAATAGACTAAACACAACTAAAAAATCACTTTGTTGATCTGTATTAAAGGGATAGTTCACTCAACAATGATATTTCTCAAAAGAGTCTCTTTTGTCTGCCATAACAGAAAGAAAGTTGAGGATGAGTAAATTATAATAATTTTCATTTTTTGGGTGAGCTATCCCTCTAACTTGTTGCCTTAAAGGCAGTGCTTGTACTAATGTATAGGATTTTTGGACAAAAAAAATAAAATTTAAATTCTATGCACAGTAGTACACATTCCCTCACATGTTGGTGCAGATATGACCGTTGAGAAAACACAGCTGCACACACAAACACACAGCAAGACAGGCGGAGATGTGAGATGGTGGAGAACACATGAAAGACGCAAAATGAGAAGAGGGGAAGTTCAAAGAGAGAAACAAGGGGGCAATGAGAGGGTGAGACGTTGAAAGAGTGGGGAGTGCTATAAGAGCATTCCTCTGCTCACCCCACTCCATAATGAAAAACAGCACACACTCTACTGACAACTTCAAGAGCTCTCGTTTAACTAACACACACTGCAAATAGCCTGAAACTGTGTGCTTCCACACACCGTGTTATTTAACTGCTGCAGGGGAAAGAACAAAGGTAGAAAAAGGGGTAGTGGAGAGGTATGGATAACATATAACTCATGTGGTCTTCAAAGAGCGTGAAAGAAAGATAATCAGGAAAATGGAGAGAAAGAAGATAGATGTATGTGTCTACTTATACTGATTCCTAATGGCTTCCTGTGTGTGCTGCAGTGTGTGGCCGTTACTGCCCAGAGGAAGACCAGCTTACACCAGCATGAAGATACATGCTAGTCCAAACTGGTCACCAAAGTCATGCAAAAAATGCAGGTCGACCTTGCTGGTAAAGTTAAGAAGCCTGGCGAGTACACCAGCATCCAAAATACATTGCTAGTGAGCAGCAGCGATGGTTGTAACTCACTACCACAACTACTAACCTTAACCCTCAAACATAGATCTAAATCAAAACATGATTCATTAGCCTTTCAAATAATGAAGATGCCCTCACAAGTATAATCATTCCTCTATCCATCCATGCAGGCATTGGTATTGAGTTTGTGTACTAAATAGACAGACAGATTTGTGTGTTCTTGTCTTATTTTCTATATTAAATCATTGGAGAAGATTTTGGCAAATTCTGCACTGTGCACACAGCGCCATCTTCTGGAGACAAAAAAATCTGTTTGATTAAGCAAAGGAACACACGCAAAGCAGATATGCACGCTCAAAAACACACCTGCACATCATTAAATTCATCATTAAATTCCCCTAAACCCAACTCTTTCTGTTTATTGTTAGGCTTATGTTATCATGAAAACCAGAACAATACATTATAGGTTCAAATATGTAAAGATTTAGCTCATGCACGCATATATAGAAACAGTTATTTGGAATGAGTGAAGATGAAAAATAAGGCTAAAGATGATCAAGAGCAAACCAGATGCTGATCTGATCCAACTGCTGACTGAACAGCATGTTTATGTCCACATCTGAGCAGGTTATGATGATCAACTATACCTGTACTATCATTATATACGCATACACATTATTAATTCAGCGAGGATGCATTAAATTAATCATAAGTAACAGTAAAGTCTGCATGTCTAATGTTACAAAAGAGTAATGCTGCTCTTTTGAATTCTGTTTATCAAAGATAGATGAACTGTATTATGGTTTCCACAAAAAGCAGCATAACTGTTTTCAACATTGATAATAATAAGTAATCAATAATAACCATTTGAATGATCACTGAAGGAGGAATAAAGTACATTTTAGAAATTAATTCAAACAGAAAACAGGTAAATTAACAATAATATTTCACAGCGTTATAGTTTTATTGCATTTTTGATTAAACAAATTCAACCTTGGTGAGCATAAGAGACTGTCAAAACATTCTTTCAAAAACTTAAAAAAAAAAAAAATCTCACTGATCCCAAACTTTTGATTGGTAATGTAACATTACAGAAACAGTTTATCTCAAGAGCATATCATCAGATCCCAATACCTAAACTTTTAATAATCTGCCATTAACAAACAACTGAAAATAAAGCCAGTCTCTTCAAAAAGACATGCATTAAAAATGCATTTAAAGGTGAAATGCTTCTCTGGTATGAACTGAGATACAAGCACCTATTTAAAAGTTAATTTTACCACTAGAGGGCACTATGAAAAATGTGTGCATCTGACTTTGTTTGCCAAGGACTGTGGGACTCCAAGGAGTTTGTCTGCTTAGTGAGGTTCCAGGGGGATATGGCCAGCTGAGCAACTGCCATTGAGATTAATGGGAATGTTAATGGATAGCTTTCTCCAGATATTATAAATGTGTGTTCACATGGAGCAAAATATTGTGGTCTGTTGTACGAAAAACAAAGGTACCAGCAAGTGTCTCCTCTTTCTGAGTCTTTACCTGGTTACAGTGGTAAACAGCTGCCAATAGCACGACAGTGATACGCACACTGATGTGGAAAGCACTACAGTTCAAAACCTTGAAGAGAGACCTGTGGAGGCAGAACAGCTCAACTCAGACGTTAAATCTTATGGTGCTCTCTTCAGATGCTAAGACATTACTGGTTCCAGTCTGGTAGTAGTTTATTTATTACAAACCTGGTCTATATCTCTGAGGACCTAGTACAAAGGTGACCCTTTCTCACTCTTGACTGCCTGTCTGTTATAATCAGATATAGAGAATAATTTATCAGTGTAAAAATCATCTTCGTCTCTGCTCTTGACCTTTATATAAAGCTTAAATCCACCCTTCCTTTCTCAGGCTTTTATTTTTAGACCTGTGCCATTAATCAGTTCACACTCATCCCGGTTCCTCCTGCATCATGTGATGCTGTATATCTTTCACAAAGAAAGTCCAAACTTGACACATGATCAGCACAATCCTGACAAGCCAAAATCTGACTCAATAAAAACAAGAGTTTGGAAAGGGAAGGTAAATGGATTAAACCCCTGTTGTTTTCTTAGACATGCTTCAAATAGCTTGCTTAAAGTGAGTGCAAGGCCTTTAGCCTAATAATAATAATAAAAATGTTAAAAGTCCCCTTTATTATATGTAGCCATTATTTATGACATCAATTATTAGTCAAAAATTCATCAGATAGACAGGAGTATTTTTTTAATTTTTTTAAGGGTTGCTAAACGTTGACAATTTTGTGATACGATGAGCTCATCAACTCCTACTCATCAAGCATACTGAAAACATACATGGGATCTGCAACAGATTTATGTGCTTCCTTGCTTGATAATCCTGTTTATTTCTTTGCTGTTGTTGTCTCTCTGTCTAGCAGGAAACAGATCTCTTTTTAAATCCCCATTACCTAAGGAAAAGATGAATGTGTATATGCAGCATGAGTGTATCAGAACATACAAACATAGAGAATAACCTGTAGGATGATGTCATCATTTGTTACACAGTATATGTGTGTTTCTAAAAAAAAAAAAAAAAGAAAGAATGACAATAAACCCAAAATCTACTGACATACAGTAGCAGCTGACCCAGTTTTCCCTGCACAGTCTCCCCATAGATTTTGCAATGTTTTGAGGAGGCGTTAACAGCCGTTTTAGATGCGCCAAATCCTAAGCACTGCAACACTCTTACAGAAACAGCTTCAAGTTATACCAATAACAATTGTGCTCTTATTTATACTTGTTGGACTGAGCATTATTATTCTTTCTAGAATGATGCACTTCACAATTAAACCTTGCATACAATTGATTTCATACAAATTCATATCATTTGTAAAATTGCACTTTTGTGGAAAAGTTTACAGTGGTCATGGAAGTACTTCTGTATATGTGCGCAATATTCAATATTCAGTTGTTATGAAAGGAACATATTAAAGGGGGGAAAAAATCAAACAACTAAGAGAGAAAGAAGATAAGAAGTTGAAAACACATTTCATCTTCTCTAATTAAACACACTGAGCTGCAGTCTACCTTTATGAAATGTGCACATGCACTATTCAAAAACTGTCACTCTTGTGCACACAGTATCTTTGTCATTTTAATTACTTATCATCTACCCAGAGCAAAATCAGTCGTTCTTTTATCTTAGTTTTTTCATCCGTCTATCTTTTCTTTATGCAGATGAGATAGAGAGCTTTGATAATCAATATCTCTGACAGGTTGTTATGCAATGCTCTGCAATACAGCAACAATCCTGTACATGTGCTCACAGACACATGCGCTCAGGTGCACCTGCACACGATCATACAAACATGTCAGAGGCAAAAAGACACATTGCATCATCCACACAGATCATTCAGTACATTAAATTATTGTCATTATAGAAAAAGAGAAAAAAGTAACATGTTGCAAAGGTGTTATATCATTGGTAAAAAGCACAGAATAAAATAAATGTTATTGTGGGCCTATAAAAATATCAGCAGGTTCAGTCTTTTTGTTTTTACTTTCACAGCATTTCTATGTGGTACCTGCTATAACTATTGTTTAAATATAGTTTAACTTTAGTGCTTTTAACAGGCAACAATGCTGCCGCATTGTTTCTAACGTCATGATTTGTAGAGACATGTTTAGGGCTTTTACCATTAGATTTGTCTGCCTGCACGTTTCAAAAGCCAGTAAAATAATTTGAACATAAAAATTCAATTTAATCTAAAAGGAACAGGTTGCACTACACTTAAAACAATTGTGTTAAAACTGAAATGATGGAACTGTAAACTGTGCACAATAACGGACTGAATGAATAGAAGCACAGAGTCACTCATGACCAGCACTGTCCCATGCTGGGATCACTGATGCATCGCAGGCAGAAAGAAGATATCTGATGTCACTGTTTGAAGTATTCACAAACAAGCAACGTAAGAATCAGATACTGAGAAAGTAAGTTACTGGTACTTTCTAAAAATAACAAAAACAAACAAAAATATAGCTGCAAGCAGCGATGGCGGGCCCGAGCCGTCAGCGCAAACGCCACCCCAGTGGCATCAGGAAAACTGTGCCCAGCGGGCACATACACAGTAACCCTCTAGCACAGGGGTGTCCAACCCTGTTAATGGCGATCGACTGTCCTGCAAAGTTTAGCTCCAACCCTAATCAAACACACCTGAAACAACTAATTAAGGTCTTCAGGATCGCTTGAAAATTAAAGGTAGGTGTAACTGATTAGAGTTGGAGCTGAACTTTGCAGGACAGTCGATCACCAGGAACAGGATTGGACACACCTGATTTAGCAGATTGGAATTAAGGGATACAGCAATGAAAGGGTTAATCCAAACCATCAAAATACACACACACACAACATAATATATAAAACTTGAGTAACACTTCCAATAAGGTTTCAGTTATTAACATTAATTATATGAAATTACATTAACAACAACTGTATGGCATTTATTAATGTGAGTCTCTCTCTCTCTGTCTTTCTCACACACTCACACACACACAAAGAACTATATATATATATATATATATATATAATTCTAAAACATATATATTAATAAGGATTTAGTTTTTAACATTATATAAGTTAACATGTACATCATTTATATAGCATTTATGAATCTTAGTTATTATTATGTTCAAAATGGATTACTACATTATTAATTAAACTGTATAGTTAATCTACATCAGGTTACTGTACCATGAATTAACATATACATTTTTTTACTAACACAAATGCAGTAAAAATATGTTGTTATTCATACTTAGCTTGTACTAATGTTAAATATTATATTATTTAACTATATCATTTAACATAAAATGTATATATATATATATATATATATATATATATTTATATATATATATATATATATATATATATATATATAAATGTTAATTAAAGCTTAGTTAAAAATATTTTAATACATTATTTACTAATACATTTTTTATTTTCACTTTTATTTTAAGATTGTTTATGTACTGTGAAATAACATGAACATTAATATTTTTAATGATAGGATTAACTAACATAGAAAAAGATTAATAAGTGATCTGAAAAAAATTGATTGTTCATTGTAAGTTCATGTTAGTTAATGCATTAAATAATGTAAACCAAAAGAGAGCTTATCGTAAATTGTTGCCAAAACTTTTCATGATCTATAACCATTTTTAAAAATCCTTTTAATGATCTATAAACATGTGTGAAATTATTATATAAAACTATATTATCAGTAAAATTCATTAGCTTTTTAAAATGCATATTATTTTTCTTTAAAAGATTTTTATAAATGATTTAAATGCTCTATACACGTTTCTGCTACAATTATTTAAAAGTAATCCTATAGCTCCATCTGGTGGTGGCCATGATTGGTATTACACACTGCACGTTTGGTGTTGCTATCTGAACTGGTCAGAATGAAGCGCGCCTAAATGGAGCGTTAGAACCGGTTAGAACAGACAGGACAGACTACGTAATGCCTGGTTCACGAGCTCTATCTGTAATCCGTATTTTTTCCGAGCCCATGTTAATGAATCAGAGCGATCAAACTGCACATGGCAAAAGATGTGAACAGAATAGGTTAGAAATAAAAAGGTGCGAATAGAATTAATATCTAGCGCATGAGCATAGAGAGAGTTGTGAGTGCACAGTACACAGTTTGAGCAGAGGAAACACGTTTTAAGTGCGCAATGACAAAGCAAAGGAAATTTGTGTGCGAGCGGATATATTCGCGCTCGCGCATTATTTTAATGTTCTTTCGCGTTACAGTAACGCGATCTCGCTGCTGCTTCTGAACTGCATACACATACTGTATACGCACTGCAGACGGAGGACGTGTGAACCTGTATAATGTATAACAAATCTATTTCAACACCTGAGGCACCGCTACAATAAGCTCTATGGCCAATGCATAGCAAGAAAACATGCCTAATAATTCAGCACTCCTGAGTATAAGGATTTTTTCACTTCCAGCTTTCAAAGACAATTATATATCACTCATAAATGATTAAATACCAAATGTATAGTATTTATTAAGATTGATGTGATTTGGAATTGGTAAAATGGTAAAATTGTTTTTTTATGTCCCTAAAACTGGCAGAGGCCCTCAACCACCCCCTCCCCCTCCCTTCCCTCACACAGAGAGAGTGGCCTCAGATGTCAGATGTCTGACAGTTTTTTAATTTTCTGTTATCCATACAGTGTTGTAAAATCGTGAAACTATGCATATTTTCTCAGAATGACTTGTTCTATGTAGGAAAAATGGTTTTGAAGTGTTTACAAGCTGCAATTTAAAAATACAAGACAATTAATGTTTCCCTTTTTACTGTTATTTCAAAAAATCACCACGGCAAAACCATTCAAGCTATCCAAAATCCATTCCCAATTTAAGTTCCTCAATGTTTTGGCATCATGTAGAAAAAGTTTGGTGTGTATAGTGTTCTTCTCCTCTGAGCAGTATGCATTAATTCACAGCTATATTTTTCAAAAAATCCACATTTAAACCAAAATAGCAGACTTCCTGTTGGTCGTAGCTGATGACTGTAAATTAGAAAGTTGTTCGTCTTGATAAGAACAATTTATGTACCGAGTTTGGTGTCTGTAGCTAAAACTTACCCCCCCACTTTTGACAAAAGGTGGCGCTACAGAGTGCCTCCTCCACGCCCATTTATGACCTTTTGCCATTTTCTAGCTATAATTAATACTGATATGTGTTTTGAGTTTTATGTAATTCTGAGCATGTTATCTGCCTCAAAATCACCAGAACAGAATATTCAAGTTTGACACGTTGCCATGGCAACACTATATTAGATATCAGTATCCCCACAACAGATTTACATCGGCCGTGTTTTGTCATTATTCTGATGAAGTCTGAAGTAAATTGAGTAAAAATAAGATGCTGAATTCAAAGCATTTTGAAAATGACACACTTTCTGCTGCCAGTTGGTGGCGCTATAACTTTGACTCCTAATAGTCACATATATGCGATCGGCATAATACATCGAACAATCCGATGAAGTTTGATCAAAATCAAGGAATGTATGTGGATGTTATTAGACATTTCCTGCTTGTCATTTTTTGCCCTAATTTCAACGCCTCGCCACGAGCAAACCGTTCGAGATATCAAAAATCCCCTGGCAATTTTTCATCCCCAATGTCTTGAGATCATGTTCACTGAGTTTCGAGGCAAACGGTTGAAAGTCCTCAGAGGAGTATTTCAAATTCCAGAGCATGCTTTTTTTTAAACAGCCCTTAATAGCTCACTTCCTGTTGGGCGGAGCCTATGACATAAAGCGCGAAAGTTGTTCGGCTCAATGAGATCTATAAGTGTACAGAGTTTCATATAAATACATGCAAGTATGTGTGAGCTATGGTTCAAGATTTCTGACTGTGTTCCAGGGGGCGCCGTAGAGCCCCTGTGCCACGCCCGGGTCCCAGTCTCTGCGGCGTCCTGATGGCCGCAGGTTCCAATGTGTGTGCCAATTTTCAAGAGTTTTTGAGTATGTTAAGGTCCCCAAAAACCCCCGGAAGGTTTATAAAAAAAAAAAAATATATAATAATAATAAGAATAATCCTTAGAAAAACAATAGGGCCCTGCGCCCATTGGCTCGGGCCCTAAAAATAAACATGCGTTCTTTGCTTTTTATGACTCTATATAAAAATCTTAATCACAAGTATTTCAGCTTTGGGTAAGTTTCATAATGTAACTCTAAATTAGAGAAAGCGATCTCAACCGTGTTTGTTCATCATAGACAGAATCTTGGATAAATATTCACATATGGTCTCACTCCAGTAATAGATCACAGGAAATTTCAAAGGCTTGCAAATTATTTAAAGTAAAAAGAAAAAAGTTCTGCCACATATAAATATTTCAACGATGTATTTTCACGGGGGGGGGGGGGGTATTTAAAAAGACCTCAAACAGCTTGGTATAGAAGCCTGAAATGACACTCAAAAAAGACACGTACGCATCTGGATCAAGGCTTTACGCTAAATTTCTATTACAATACTGGACCATCCAGATTATCCTGCACCATCAGCAAACTAAGTTATAATACCAACTTTACAATTACATAATTACAGTTCTATTCCAAATGTTTTTTTTGTAATATAAAAATTTAAATAGTGGCTGACATAAAAACTTGATAGATTTATTCAAACATAAATTAAACATTGTAGAACAGTAAAAATGTTATATGGTGCATATATTTAACAAAATGCTCCTCTGTAGATTTTTTTAGCTAACTAATGATTTTTTGGTCACCGAATATGTTTTTTCCTATGGTAAATGTACGTTACGTGACATTGTTTATTATAAAAATAATTGTTTCATATAAAAATAAGATACAGATTTACATACAAAATTCTATGTTATATGCTTAATATAAATTTAAACCCTTACATTAAACGATAAATGACTATGCAACCCATGATGTGACGTCACACAGACCCAGGCCCCTCCCACGATTGTTGATTGACACTAGCTGTCATCAGTCCTCCATTGTTTGGACGCCGGAGCAGGGACGTAGGCAAGAATGGCTCCTAAGCGATTGAGGTGTTCTGTTGTTGGATGTAATAATGAACATAGTCTCAGCCTCAGACGCCACGCCCATGGACCGTTGGCTAAATGTCTGATGCATATGCATAGTGGAAAAACTTCAGAAGTGTCGAAGTCGTCATCGGATTGGTTGAATTCTACAGGATTTCCAGGAGACATGTGTCGCGTTCTTTAACGTTCTGTCCAGAAACAAAGATGCCGTGACGCCAAACCCCCTCACAAAAGAAGAAAGCCATAGTGTTTACACCTGTGAAGACAAGTGCTTATCAGGACCAACTAAACACTAAAGTTTCAAAAGTATGTGAAATATTTAAAGTTCGCGGCATAGAATCTTTCAAATATGTCCGAGAGTTTTACACACCGGTCTGTTATTGTGGCGACATTTCCATGCCCCCAAAACGTGATGCTGAATAAAATTAAATGTGATTGGCTGTTTGACATGTCAGTCAAATGACCTCTTGGGCGGGCTTTGACTTTGACAAGGTAAAAAGGGTGTTGTTTTACACAACCACTGAGAAATTTTAACCAAAGTATGTAATTGACTTTTCATTAAGACCCTAAAGAATCATATCAACTTCTGGAAAATGGGCATCCAATGTACCCTTTAATGTAAATTTTAGTCAAACATCATACTCATAATATGTTATTTATAGTGTCCTTCGGACTAATCATACATGCTCTCTATGTTTTGGAATCTCACTAGAAATGGCCAAGCACTCTGTGAAATCCACTTCATGAGGCCAATATTGGCCGACTGGAACATACCCTTTGTTTTACTATGGTGACACGCTTTTCCCTCAGCCTATTGTTACTGTCACAGCTCATAACATACCACATGCCTCTATGTGTATGACTGCATGCCTGTTTGGGTGTTTGTATGTCTACGATGAAGGAAGTCTGAGGGCACCAGTGGAAATGATGCACATTCTTTAGTTTTCCTGTTGTGACCTCGATCAATTTTTTTTGTGTAAGTGTAAGTGTGTGTATGCAGTAAAATGTAAAGTATGTCAGCATACATGTGTCAGAGCTTGTCCCTGGTGCTTGTAGAAGTACCTATGTTTGCGACAGTAACGTGTGTGTGTGTGTGTGTGTGTGTGTGTGTGGTGAGAAGACGTTTTATGTTTTCCTAAATATACCTACTGTAATAAAGCTACTGTACTTGATTTTTTTTTTTAGTACAAACACTCCTTGAGGAACAGCAGACTAAATTCACAGTCTGCATTCTGAGTCAGAAACATGTGTTGAAGGCTATATGTATTTGCGGAGGAGAATGAACCAAGCATGAATGTCTTTTCCTGTTTTGTTTGAGGACAAACACACTGCGCATTGTGTGTGTGTGGATGCCCAGGTCAAAGTGTCAAGCACACGTCACTCACAGCATGACACATCACAGCAGCGATCAGAGCTTCCTCTGCCTCCCTCACACTGCTACCATGACAATGACAAACAATCTGCACTTCAGCTGCTGGGGAAAGTTTGTAAAAAGTCCCTCGGTTTTTGGTCCAAATTGGGGTTCTTCAACCACAAAAAAACAAAGAACAAAACATACACACACTTTTGGATAGAAATGTGATTTGTTAAATACATACAGATACGCCTGTCATCATCAGTGTCTGTTTGTGTGCACGTGTGACTAACTCTTAGCTCTGTGTTAGTGGAAGTTCATTAACAGATTCCGTTTGACCGACCATTAAAGGATCAGAAGACCAACTGATTGTTTGTAACGAGGAGAGAACAATGAGCATCCTGTTTCACACACACACACACACACACACACACACACACACACACACACACACACACACACACACACACACACACACCCTGCCTTTTCCAGCTACATCTTAAACATGTAGTTCAAGAAGTGATTTTGAAGAATGAAAAATTCCACATTCTCTTCATCAACCAACATTAACAATGCAAGTCTAAACACACTAAAAAAATAACACATATTGCAGCGAGTAAATTACTAAAACTACGGCCCCATTTACACCTAGGACTGACATGCACTTCAAATCCGGACAGTATCTTGATATTTTTAAGCGGATTGCTTTTACACCTTCCACTAGGTTGCATTAGATAACCGGAAAAATATAAATAAATAAATAAAGTGATCTCCTACTCAAAATGCTTTTATTATT
The DNA here is from genome assembly GCF_018340385.1 of Cyprinus carpio. NCBI lineage: Eukaryota > Metazoa > Chordata > Actinopteri > Cypriniformes > Cyprinidae > Cyprinus > Cyprinus carpio. The sequence goes on from NC_056601.1 coordinate 10,086,254, forward strand.
TCACAGAAAAACATGTATATTACATTTCAAAAAACATTTCCACAGTAAAGGATGCTAATAAGGACTAGAAGTGAATTAAGGGGAGAAAATAAAGTTTAAGCGTCCTTGAAAAATACACTGAGAGAGAGATGTGGGGGAGGATTTGGGGAGTGAAATGAGATATTCATCCAGTAAAATCATTAATGGGGTACTGTTCATTAAATGGAGTGACCACAACACAAAACAGCATGCAGTGAAATCAGAATACAAAGAAAACCCATGAACTGCAACAAAGAGTACTGATTCTTGTATAATAGACTAAAGTTCTTCTAATAGAAATGCCATATATTTTGAATGTAATGTACGGTACACTACCACTCAAAATTTTGGGGTCAGTAAGATCTTTTTTTGAAATATGTGTCTTGTGTTCACCAAGGCTACATTGATTTGATCAAAAATGCAGTAGAAACTGTAAAACTGTGAAATCAATTTTCATATGTATTATTCCTGTGATGGCAAAACATTACTCCAGTCTTCAGTGTCACATGATCCTTCAGAAATAACTCGAATATGCTGACTCAAGAAACATTTCATATTATTAATATTGAAAACAGTTGTGCTACAGTTGGATTTCCTGAGGAATAGAAAGTTTAAAATAACAGCATTTATTTGTTTTAGATTTCATTTATTTGAAAAAAAAAATTAAATTTTGTTTTTTTAATTTTTGTTTTGATTAATTTAATGCAGTCTTGCTGAAGTATTCATTTCTTTTACTGACCCCAAACTTTTGAACGGTAGTGTCAATCACTTTGGATAAAAGTAAAAATGAAATCCAGTCACCGGAAACACACATTAATACCAGGTGTAAAGAGTGTCTAAGTAGAGCAGGATACGTGACTAATCAAAGGCTTCAGAGCCACAGTAAAGTTTCAGGAGAGGTGCGGGTCAAAGCGTCGGGTGCCAGGTTAAACTTTGACTGACAGAAGCGGTGCTGGAAACAGACGCATGGAGAAGGGGATGAGAGTTTTACTGGCGGGAGGAGAAAGAGTGTGTGACAGGAGAGAAATGAAGGCAGTTAACATTCCACAGGTAACGTCCCCTACTGAATAAACCCAGAGAGTTTGTACTGTCATTACTCTCACATGAGGAAAAAACTCACAAAGTGCTCGAGACGGATGTTTTGCGAGTAAAATGAGAATGTCTTATCTAGTCTCTCTTTCTGAGGATCTAGTTATTAATTTTCCCTATTCATGCTTTGATTGACCGTACATATTGTCACTGCTGTGACGGTATGGCATTATGCCGCAGAGACTGTTCTTTCTCCCTGGCTTATTGTCTGTCTCTTTTGTTTTATTCCGGTACGACGGGCAAAGATTAGGGATTAGCTGTTAGACAACAGTAAGGGCACGGAACCTAGCTGAAGACATGTAGTCGTGCAAAGAAAAGGAGTATTGCAATGTGATTCAATTTTTGGGGCATGGCTGCTACCAATCACTCTAGCATTCCCAAACAGCCCGGTTCCAGGGAATGGCCGGTATGGGGCCTCCTAATGCAGTGACCCCTGGTAATCCCTGTGCTCTCCAGGCCCACTTCCTTCCCTTCAGCTGCAGCCTCACTCCCTGCCCTGTCTCAGGTTATTAATAGAGCAACAATGATCTGTGAATACAGTCCTGCATGGAGTGCCTTGCAATGGTCGACAAATTGGTTTGTATTTTAAGTGTAGTCGTAGAGAGATATTGAAAGCATGTCACTCAAGTTTGACACAGACTTGCATGTGCACATCCTGGTATATAGGGAAGCAATGGTAATACTGATGAATGGTCAACATTAAAATTCTATACTATTTGGTCAAATAATGACAAAAATAATACAAAATGAACACTAAAGACTAAAAATCAACCTTTTAAACTGCTATAAGCAAATAAGCATCAAAATATTATAAACTGCAGTATGAAAATTTTTAAAATCTGCCAAAGATTACATTTAACAATGTTAGTAAAATGTTGTGTTTGTTAAGATTAATTTTAAGTGAGTGTTAAATGATAGATAATATAAATGTAATTATACATTATATTATGCAATATTTAAAAATTTTAATATCTATGCCTAATATGTGCATTCCTTTCAGTGTGATTATTTCAAATATATAACAGGATATGTAAAACAAATATCAGGCCCTGATATAAAATAAAATAAACACACTTTATATCAGATTTCTATAATAAAATTGACTTTAAAATACACTTTTCAAAGTCTATTTAAAAATGTACTTATCTGCTAAAATTCTCTGAATCATCTGTTCTCAGTGAATAATCATATTTGCAAATAATTCCAAACTCCATTTTTAATTAAACTGATTTAAAAAAAAAAAAAATCTATTGACCAAACTGATTATAAATTGCACTTAATGTATTTGATACAGGATCTCCAATTCTGAACTGCTCTCTGCTGGTGCTAGTGGACGCAGACCTTCTACACTGTACAGAGACAAGTTTAGAAGAATCAGTTATAGTGTTGGATAAACCCTTTATCAGATACAAAACTTTCAAAAGGAGAGTTTCTGCCACTAGATTTCCATTTATAATGAGAATTATAACCTTTACAGTAACAAAACAATAGCAGAGGAACTTGCTGAGTACAGGATGGCTCCACGACCCCAGAACGTTAAAGCACTTGCTCTAGTTTCTAGTAAGTTCTGGTAAGTTTTCACCTGTCCACATATACATTTACACGCACACACTCACATTGTCAGTGATCCACAAACAGCGGCGGGAGAATAAAAAGTAATTCTTACCTCAATCAATCCAACAGTGCAGAAACACCTCACACCATCACTTCATCAGACCAGAGCCAACAGTTACATGTCCCACTGTCCAGTAACAGTCCGGCTACATCCAAACTCTCTCTATTTCCTGTTTCTTCATTCACACACTCTCTTTCTAGCGGGAATAGCAGCTTTGTGCGTGAGTGAGAGTGAGTGTATGCTAGCGCTAGACTCCGGCAGGGGCATTCACTGAAAACAGAGTTCAGACCCTCCCCTTTACACAAGATCTAAGCCATGCGAGCAAAGAGGGAGAAAGACCAAGAGAGAGAGAATGTGTAGGTATGTTATGAGAGAGCAAGAGGAAAAGGATTGTCTTTCCTTCATGGAGAACAATAATAGAAGCCCAACTAATATACAAACAAACACGACATCCAGACATTTCCAGAAAAAAACTTTCATCATAAGGTGTTCATTTATTAATGTAATGTAAATTATATGTAAATTTATTTCTGTTTAAAAGGAAGAAAAGCACTAGTATTCCCCTTTCCCTTCTAGCACTATAGTCAACACACACACATATGCACACGCGGCTGTGTAAGGGAATGCCGTTGTTCATTGACGCCCTCAGGGCAGAAGGAGGGTTGGGTCAAGAGCAGGGAAAACTAAATTCCAGACGAATACTGGACCAATCAGACGTCAGGCTGTGGTTGAGAAGGCAAAGACATCAGGATTGGGTTCTACTACAGCCAAGAAGCAGCAGCGCTACACAAAGAACAGAATAGAAGCCAACCTCTCATTAAAAAATCATTATACATTCTAATAACTTAGAATAAACCGATGAGCTAAGAGCTTCTATTAGTGGGTCTTCCCCAAAAAAACTTTTTTAAATCATCCCCATATTTTTTTTTTCTATAAAGTATTGACTTTGTATTGAAGTACAGGTGAGAAATAAATCTAAATAAGATCTTTTTTTGGTCAAGGTTGGCTAAAAAAGTCTACATGTCTCATAGTTTCTGTTAAACACTGATCTGACTGGATTAAATTTTATGCAGATAAAGAAAATAAAGTCCACTCTGGTTCCATTTGGATTTTAGTTTGAGAGAGTGAGAAATCGGAGCAATGAGAAGACATGCAGGTCCTATTATACCATTAGTCAAATTTGCTAGTTTTTTTGTAGGGCCTTATTATTTCCATGATGCAAAAAATGCAGACAGGACTGCAGAGTCCAGTCATAAAAATGGAATTTACAGCACAGCACGCAGTGTCACAGAATTTGGCAAATTTTGTATAAAGAAATCTAAAGGAGCTCTGTACACTTAATCAAATGCCATATGGACCAGTGTCAGTAAATATTATAGTGCAAAAGACTACTTTTTAAATATGCATGCATGTTTTGTGGATCTCTGTGTCAATGAATGGCGCAGTTTTGTCTACTACACATACTCAAGCATGTATGATTCTCATGGTGATTTTCAAAATTAAAAATGGGGTTAAATTAACCCAATAATTCAGACACATGGAACATCTAAAACAGTATCTTCCACAATGACTAAATTGAAAATAAATTAAATGAATTATCTAAATAAAATGCATTAGGAAAATATAGCAACATCCTTGAGTCCAAGTTGATTTTGATTAAAAATGAAACGTCAGAAAATGAAAAATATAATCAATCACCCTAAATGGTGGTGATTACGACTATGATATTATTAAACACGCATAAATATTATTTTATGTCTTATACAGTACTTTCCCTGTCTCTCATTGACAGGAAGGAACTTTATATAAACACATTAAAATTTAAGTATAACACTCAATCCACAATCACAGCAGTTCATTTTTTAATTACGTCTCTAAATTAGTTTTGTATATTTTGACAATAAACATACACCTGTTTCATTTACAACTCTGTATCTCAGTTACTGCATTTCTCAAAATATTTTTTTGTCTCTGTACAATGAAAATAAAAAGCTCATCTTACAAAGAGAAAGGAACAAGATAAGAGATCAATTTTACATTCACTTTGACAATTATGTTTCCAACAGCCTCAGAGGACAGTTGTTATTCATTTCTACAAAACCACCTCATACTCTCATTCAATAAACTTCATTCCTAACTAAGAAGCTAGGCACTCAGCACTTATAATCACCTCTTTTCACTCTAGCTTCAGTTTTCATGTTTTGATATTACACGCTGAGTAAACACTAGAAAAAAACGTCTAACGATGCCTCTAATGACATTGAGGTAATGGAACCGAAACTAATGAACATCTGATGATTGCCCACTGCAGCAGACAGAGTTAACACTAACCTGATAAGGTGGCAGACCTTTTAAAACAGACCTTTATAAGTACACAGTCACTGCACAATCACTTACTTTGATGGATTTAAAAGCTATTTCTAGATCGAAGTGCCACATTTAGACCAAGTGCTAATTAAGCTGCTTACAGTTCAGAAACGCAATTCAAATTGTCAAGATTGTTTATTGCAATCTTCTGAAAATAGCTCTCCTTTTTTAATAATAAAAATATACTTTATATAATATTTATTATAAAGACTTCTAAATATATTATTATTATTTGTACACGTTTTATATTATATATTTGTATTATTTTATATTATAAATATAAATATTATAAACATTATTATTATTATTATTATTATTATTAACATACTGAACCATCATCTTTGTGTAACACTTAGTGTAAACACTGCATCATCACTTTAGCTAAAGTCTGACACAACCACCAGAATGCAGGTTTTGTACAAAACTTCCATTGCATTGAGGAAGAATTTCAACAGCTGTCACCACAGAGAATGTCACCTGTGAATGACCTGTGAATGGACTTATTAGCAGACTTCAATAGTGAGCTTCTGTAACTCAGCTCTCACCTCAGCTCTCCATTTCCATCAAGTAAACAAGAAAGGAAAACAGGCCAGATGAAAGATGGATTAAACTCTGTGCGCTTGTTGTTACCAAAAGTGATTAGCTTCTCATCCGAGGAAGCGCTTAGCAGTCATTCATGTTCTTTTCACCAGCATCCAAATCAACGCTTGCTCCTTTCAACAGTGCTTAGATTGCTCAACAAAAGTGTCTTCTCAGGCCTTTTGTTCTCAACATGTGCAACGGATTGGAATTTGTAGGGTCCCTTGCAGCGATGCTATTTCTAAACGCGTGCACACAAAGCTACAGAGCTCAACGCGTAAAGCCCTGTTTTAACGGGACTAGCCTTCCAGGAGGAGGTTAGGTAAATTTGTGTTTCATTATATATTTTATCTTTTAAATCACCTGAATTGAACCCTTTGTTTTTGCACACAACCTCAGAAAAATTAGGGCACTTTATGTACTGTTTTTATGCCAACTCTGGGTTCTTCTGAAAACTTTAATCCCATGTGGATGGGAACGCCTGTAATTGCAGTACCTTTTCTATTATCCTAATTTAATTTAACCTTTGATCATATACTGCAACTAAAGCTAGAATTCAAAAGTTTGGTGCTCATTATTTTTATGAAAGAATGTTTTTGAAAGAAATCTCTTATGCTCACCAAAGCTGTATTTATTTGATAAAGAAAACAGTACTATTGTGAAATATTACTGCAATTTAAAATAACATTGTTTTTAATTCTTTAAAATGAATTTTTAGCAGCCATTACTCCAGTCTTCAGTGTCACCTTCAGAAGTCTTTCTAATATGCTGATTTATTGCTCAAGAAACTATTATCAATATTAAAATGATAATATTTTTGTGGAAACCATGATACATTTTTTCAGGATTCTTTGATGAATAGAAACAAACAGTAAAGAACAGCACTTATTTAAAACAGAAATATTTTGTGACATTCTAAATGTCTTTACTGCCACTTTTGATCAATTAATGCATCCTCGCTGAAATATAAATTTATTCAATAATAATAATAATAATATTATTAATAATAATAATAATAATAATAAAACCTTACCTAAACACTCACTCTCATACTGTTCCAAAACTTTATGACTTATTCTTGTATGGAATACAAAACAAGACATTTTAAAAATTTTGTCAATGGAGTCCAAAACAAAAATTTTTGGGTGAACCTTACTTTTGGGTGAATAATACGTGAAACAGCCAGAGACAAACTCATCCAGAGACACAGATGGTTCTACTGTAAATGCTGCAGCTTGTCATTTAATGAGTTTTAGGCCATAAAGCTTTTGATTTACTTTAGTTATCACTTTAACAGAGATTTAAGTGAAACAATAAAATATGAATTCTTTTTTGCTACCATTTTTTCTTCTCAATGTTACTTTATACAGGCAGGAAACATCTGACAGCCACATCTCCTATGAACTCTTGAGTCTCTTTTTTTCCTTCACACACAGAAACACACACTCTCGCAGCAGGGTTTCCATCACCAACAAACAAACTGAAACTCTACATAAGTGCTCAGATCAGCGAGCGTCTTCAGAAAACAAACTAGCTCTACAAGCTCTATGCCGAAACCCTCAAGACATTTAAAAGCCTGAGACAGACACAATCCTCCATTGTTCTGTAAGTAAATTTTTCTGCGACAACCTTGTCTGTTCAAATCCATTTCAATGATATATTACTGCTTCCACCACTTATTCTTAAGTTCCTTCATTTCTTTCTAACTATGAAACTGGGACTCATGCCAACTTTAACAAACAATATTCAACAGAATATAAATGAAGGTCATATGTTCAATAATTTTAAAACTCACAATTCATATAATAACATCAACAGCTATGACACAATATAAAAATACTGACTATACGAGCATACCATTTGACATATGAAAGGTTTATTACAAAATGTTTCTGTAAAGGATGCTGTGGGAAAAAAAAAATGTGGAGAGACCAATCTTATTATGGCATACTTTAATTTATGCATGTGGGAGTCTGAGAAGAGTCTACAGATATCAAAACGGTTCAAGGTTCCAGAATTCTTGACCTATGCCATTGCAGAAGTGCCATATTGATTCTAAAAGCAGAAAATTAAAAATATATGAAAAGTAATGAAGATAAAGCAAGTAGTGCTCAGTATTTTATGTATTCAACTTTTTAAAAAGAGGGAGGAATTTAAATAACAACATAAATAAATTACTATTGAAAAAAGAAAAAAAAAAAACCTTCCAATTACCCATTAAGAATCCACAATTATCATTCTAAACTGATATAATTAAAATGACTTCTCACAGATGTGAAAAGTGCACCTCTTAAGCCGGGGTCACACTACAGGAGTTTTAAAATCTTAACCGATTATGAAATCTGGTTGCACCACATATGTACATAAGGAGAAACTTTGCAGATTATCTTCCCTAAAATCTTAAACATGCACACACTACAAGATTTGAAAATCGTGGCCCATCACACACTACAAGATATTTTTAAGACTATCATGTCAGAGGGAGCGCCTCACGTAGCAGATCATTACTGATATTTCAGTGATGTTTACACATGTTAGCTAGCGTGCTAGCAGCTTTCTGCACTCAAAAATGAGACGATTTCCCCCCAGCACTTCTCTTTCTCCTTACAGTTGTGATACGTTTTTGACACATTATACAGACAGTCATGTTACTACAAAGTGTCAAGAAGCAGTTTCCTCCGTCACTATCCAACGGAGTCGTATAGCAGCTGTTTTGCGGTCACGCATTGGCCATTGTGAAAGTACTGAGGTAATCATATAGCTGTCATCATCCCGATTTAAATCCTAAATATCAAACATGTTTGATATGATCGGGGCGGCCCCGATTTGTGTGCAAGCAGATCTGGAGGTACAAGATTCGATCTTTGAGCATCGGGACCGATCATGTTTCTCAACAAGATTTTTGTTCCGATTCTCGGCTAGGGGAAAATCGGGCTAAAAATCCAGTAGTGTGAGCCCAGCTTTACTGAATAAATCCTACAATCACCTATTAAAAGTGCATTTTGATTATTTCGGCGCTCTGGCATCAATATTCTACACAATCTGATCCCGTATTTGAGTTTGGTATTCTCCAGAAATGAAAACTGCTTTGCATAAATGGAAGGTTGCCCAGACGGAGATTAGATTTGTTTCTGAAGAGGAATGAGATAGCACTGCCACATTCAAGCAGAGAAGTGTTGATTAAACCCCTCTTTTTCTAACCCTTTCAGTCACTCTCTCACTCACTCTATCAGCTTATTACTAAGCAACATCGCAAAAGTTTTTTGTTTCACACAGTTTTTTGAGGTCGATCTTCAAATGCTCAGAATACAAATGCAAGCAGCGCAGCATATGCAAATATGCACACACACAACAGACATAAAGACAGACATATGGACACATAAAAATAACTCTGAAAGTTTCAAATACCAGCATACTTGGCACACATACAAAGACATTGCTGCTGGACAAGCAGATGGTGGCAAAGGATCCCCAAGAGTCTTAATAAGATGCTAGCAAAGGCTGAAGGATAGAACATCAAACTTGATCTGTTCCCTTACTGTTCTCATGGGCTTCTGTAACGAACCCCCCTTTGAGCAACTCTGGAGACGAAGCATGAAACTTTCTTGCGTACAAACACCCAAAAGACTAAAGAGAATATAAAGACATTCTTCCCACAAGATATTCAGATAGATGGGAACGCGCATACGCATACTTTTTTTGTCTTTGGTCTAATAATTAGAGTCCCCTCCAGTCAAAACAGACATGTATGCAGTTCCCAAAAGCCAGAAGTGACTCAGAAAGAATGACTGAAGAGATTCTCTTGTTTATCACTTCGGGAAAAACTGTAGTAATCCTCCCGCCCTCTCTTCCTCCCTCTCCTGCTCCACTTGCTCTCTCTTCTCCTCTACTCTGCTTAAAGAAAAGGAAGAGTGAAGTAGGACGACAAACATCCAGACCTATTTCCATCTCAATGAGGACCGGAGATTCGGTGTTCTGCCTCATAAGAAATGACTTTCTCTCTCTACTCTCACCCCAAAATGATTTAAAGACCCCATGAGGTTGGAGTTTTGTTGCTTTTAGCACAGAAGTGTAGCAAAGAAAATATTTCCATTTAAAAATGTGTCTTAGTCTTCCAGGAAAACAGACACTAAATATTGTGGACTCATCCTGCACTACACACGTGTTTGTCCTATCAAATGCTCTGTAAAATGAGAATGTCCCTCCCAATAATAACACCTACAGTTTACTAGAAAGAAGACCATTTTGGATCATGGCATAGCCACAAACCAAATGTTATGAGCTTAAACATCCTGTTTTCAATAGGAAATGCACCAACAAAGAAAAGCAGACTGACTTCATTAAGTGATTTCTTGGTGTCCAGAACCGATCCATACAAACTCGACATTGAGCCCAAATACTCCCTGAACTGATTTTACATAGAGTAGCTATTTAGATATAATTGTTTAATTACAGTCCTATGTCCAATTTCACTATGGCACTTGCTCAGCAACTTCCTGAAAACCACTGTAGGGCCAAGACTGCTTTATTTCAGAAGTTTTAGCTGCTGAACACAACAAAATATGAACCAAGAACCTGGCTTTGATAAGGACTATTACATAGTAAATTTCTCACGCAAATACATGCAACACAAAAAATTATGCTAAATCAATACTGTATCTGTAGGAGACAAGATGAACCACTGAGATTTGGGCAGTCAGGAGATTGCTAATTGCAAAATCTTCCCACAATGATATAAACTAGGCCTTTTACCATTACATCAGATTGCATAAGGCCTGCTAGTTCTTAGCACAAATAAGGTTTTAACATGTTACATGCATTTTAACATGATATCTTTTTCTAACAAAGAAAAGATAAAGACATTTATAATGAAATCAAAAGATTTTTATTGCAAATTAATGCTGTTCTTTTGAAATTTCAATTTATCAAAGAGTCCTGAAAAATGTATCATGTTTTCCACAAAAAATGTTTAGGTAGCACAACCATTTTCAAATATAATATAATGTTTTATCATATTCACAAAATTACAGTTTTACTGTAGTTTTGATCAAATAAATAATCTGTTTATAAATGATCACTTTTATTTTTTTATATAATTAATTAATTAATTATTAGTCAAAAAAATCAATAAATTAAAGAGGTCATAATACTTTAAAGAGTAAAAAAAAAAAAAAGTTTTTGTTATTGTTTCAGAATAGCTCAAGCCTTTTCTTATTGTCTTATTGTTCTGTGTGAAATACATTAAATAACGACTCAAAACCCCTAACCACTTCATGAGCATATGATATGCCAACTATCTCTCGATTGGATAAAGCAAATCAGTGTCACACTAGTAAAGTTTTGATAGATGATGATTCCAATCAAAATAAAGATGATTACAGTGACACAAAAGTGTTGTACATTAGGCATGCATAAGTCATCAAAATTCATGTCCTGCAAATGTTTTTTATAATGGCTGCTGGCCAAATGAGTATGTGAGCGTTTAGTGATTCTGAATGGATCTGTGTAGTAGCATATGCAATTCAAGGCAAGGTTGGTTTAGCTGGTTTAGTGGTCTTTTGCCATCTCCCTGTCTCCCTGTTTTGTATTGCAGCTTCACTTGGGCTTTTTGTATTAAACATGCTTAAACAAATGTATATATATTTTTTTCCTTTTGCAGTTTTTGTTTTTACTCTGTATAAATTTGCGCTGTCATATGATTAATCGCGATTAATCGCTTCCAAAATAAAAGTTTTTGTTTACATACTATATGTATGTGTACGGTGTTTATTATGTATATATAAATACACACCCATACAGTATATATTTTGAAAATATTTACATGAATATACATTTATATTATTATATTTTATATTATATGTATAAATATATTTAATATAATAAACATAGCATATTTTTCTTAAATCCATACATGCATGTCTTTTCTTTATATTTATATTTACATAATAAATATACACTGTACACACTCATGTATTATGCAAAAAAAAAAAATATTTTGGATGCGATTAATCGTGATTATTCGTTTGACAGCATTAATATAAATACATTGTGAATAATCAAAATTAAAAAGTATTTTTTTACTAGTGAAAATTAGTAAAGTGGTGTGGGATGTTGCCATTGTGTACGTTGTGTCAAAAACCCAATGTCTTTGACTTTGAAAAACCCTGACCTAATTAGAATTATTTAGCTATAAAATTTTTGCTTCGAATAAATCAAATACATTTATGTTCTTCTTGTGGTAACATCTAAATTAACTGAATCAGTAGTTAATAACTGAATCAAACCGAAAACATTAGAGTCACACCAACAAAAATATTTTTTAAGTGTCATGTTGTGCAGAAATAGTTCTTTAATCCTGATCTCTGGTAACTCCATTGCAGTCATCACCATTTTTTTTTTAAAGCAAAAAGCCACTTGAGGCCTATCATTACAGTAATTTTGCCAAAAGCTATAGGCCTTTAAAGGTGTTTCATCATGCCTTAGTCAAAAGAACATAGAAATTTTTCAACTTTAAAACAGCACAAATGATTAAATAAGCCCCTGTAGGTTAAGAATCAGATTGTAAAGCGTGGAATTAGCACCCTGATGACATACACTCGTAATTATAACAGAAAGAAGATGAGATTCCCTGGAGTGGCAGGAGAGAGATGTATACAAATGATGTCTATCCTTTTTATTGCCCTGCTTGCTTGCTCTCTCTTATCTTTAATTACTCTCGTCTGAATGCTCACTACATTGGAGATAGTCCTCCACTTCATCACTGCAGCAGATGACACAAGATACACCAAATGCCAAGAAAGGGTCCAGTCCTGTTTTCATAAAATGTTTTCTTTCTTCAACTCCTGTAATTGGTTTAGATACACAGATATGAACATTCAGAGCTGTTTTTGCTCCACTGATATAAATGGATTTATCTTTAAGGATAAGTGCATCTCTCATCCCATTATCACACAAAATGCTTCATTGGATCCTAAAGCTTTTAATTCCTTCATTCGGCTGTTAAATTGCATATTCAAAAGAAACACTTTAACTGATTATGGGTACATCAAGAGTCCTGTCTATGAATTGGTCTTGGTATAAGGGTTTAAATGCCTTGAATCGCATGGTGATACATTTTTACTTATATGGGAGGGCACCTACTCTGCCGGGTTAGGACGGTTGTACTGTGTTATTTAGAGCTATTCTAGGATATTTTGAGGTTTGGCCTGTGCTTAAGACAGATGTTGGACTCGACTACTGTGTCATGGATTTGGATTCCCTTGGCAGGACTTACATTTTCTTTCTTGCTAGCTTTCTTTGCAAGCTCTCCATCTCTCTCTCTGTCCAGTATATCGACCCAGTTGGACCCTGAATGTCCTGTTTCCCTGAAATACTTTAGCGGTTGGCTCATTCAGCTAACCGCATTCTTCCAGAGCTCCTTACCTAGACCTGCGCCGTAATCTCTGTGCATACAGACAATGGAAAAAATAGTCAAATAATAATTTAATCATTAGGGTTTTAAGAGTGCTCTGACATGGGAGATTGAAATATGCGAGAGGAAAAGAAGAGGGAGAATGTGAAGGAGAGGAGAAAGAAAGATTTATTTGTGTAGATAAGTCAACCTCCCATCCCGTCCCGCTACCTCACACTTTCTCACTGTCTCTCTTTCTCTCTCCCACACACACACACACACACACACACACACACACACACACACACACACACACACAGACAGACACATCTACTCTCTCCCCCTCTCAAACTAAAGCCACAAGAGACACACAATTTAGAGAAACACAATTCCTTTAAAATGTGAAACTCCCTCTAACATAATCAAGTCTGCACAGCACACTGCAGTCACCCACAACCCACAAGTCACACACACTCCTTCAAGAAATACAATAGTCAAATCAGAAAAAATAAGTGCCTATATAGTAGAGATAGACAGAGAAAGAAAGACAAAAAGTAAAATAATAAAATAGTAAAATAAGTGTTACACTTCCTGCTTGAACTACACCTTAAAGTAAATCTTTGGATTCACTATGTTCATTCTAAAGACAGAAATCCGTGTAGTTCTTAAGTGTAGTGCTAGGAAGACTTTTTTCTGAAGTCTTCTTCACATTACAGCTTATTTTGGTCAGAAAACACCCACTTAGACAGGAATAGACTAGATGATAGACATGTAAAGCCATCAACCAATATATACACACAAAAAAAGATGAAAAAATGTGGCTAGAATTTCTGACAAAATTATTATTTCAAATAAACTCAGAAAAACAGCAAAACATACAGTTCTGCTCCAGGATATCTCATTTACATGCTACTAAATGCTTTAAACACAACTCTGTAAAACTCTTTGCCACAATTTCAAAGATTGTGAAGCCACTAATACTGTGAACTTTGCCACATTCAGTGATTATTTGCAAGTGTTTTCTAGTATCTGTACAATATGCATTAGCCGTTACGTGAACAGACTGCTGGTGGTCTGTAGGCATACCGTCTGAGGCTAAGACTATAGTTTACAACAAACTCATGCATGTACTTTTACAGCATTTTAAACACTCTATGTCAGTAATCCATCTCCAGTTCACCAATACTGAGGCAAGGGCCGAGAGCATCTTTCCTCCAGAAGCACTTACCGGACTGACCCTCCGACTCAGGGCTCGTCTCAGACTCCATAACTTCACAGAGTGCTGAACTGCTGTCCAACGACTGAAAAACAGTACTGAAAGGAGACAGATGGGAGGAGAAAGGAAGAGAGAGAGAAGAGGTTCTCCCTTTACCCTATGCATAGAGAACTGCTCTGTGCCCCAACTGTTGTTCTGTGTTTGTCTACTGCTCCAGAGAGAGAGACAGAGAGAGAAAAACAGAGCCAGAATGAATGCATGTGGCACGCATGCAGATTGACTATTCCTGTAAGTTGCGGTCTCTCTTTTGCTCCTACTTTTCACATGCTTCTTAAAGACACAGTATCTATGACAAGACGTTTGCAGATTTTACTCACACTGTCTTCAGTCTCTTTACAGAAGGAGAAATAAAATGGCCAATATTTATGGAAGCCACTAAAGAACATGAGCCAAGAAAAATAAACACTATATTGTTAAAGTTAACTACAATAATACATTTGCTCACATTGACATTTCAAACTGTTAAGTATCAAACTGCACACTAGTACATTAGTTTATATGAGTGATAATGAGCTACTAGCATATCATCAGTCTAAGCATTTCAATGAGCCATTAATTTAGCTTTTCTTTGCTATGCATCCTTGATAAACATAAATGGGTAATAGGACAACAGCTTTACAATCTACGTCTCACTTTGAAGTTTGTCTGTGAGCTACATGCACTAATGATGATTTGAAGGCTTTTTGACACGTCAGTACCCAGCATTCAGCACTACAGTGATGTGCAGAAGCTGGGTTAGCCAACAGAGAACAGAATACACGGAAGTCAACAATACTATTATTAAGTATTTGAGAGATATGTTAAAAAGGCTCTCTGATGAGTACCCTATTGATTTGATTTAAGCTTTTAATTTGCAACATTGAGGCACAATACAGGTTTTCTGCTCTTCAACCCCCCATTAAAAAGTTTTGATGTTCATGGATCAAGGTAGTGGGGTTGTTCCTGCTCCTGTCCTCTGGTTCGAAATATCTAACAGTAGGTGCTCCAGTTCTCAAACGGAGATAGAGATTTACTTCAGTTTCTCTTTTATCTTCTGTCAGTTATTCAGTATGGGGAAGAAGCAAACAAGAAACACTTCCAAAGAAATTCTGAAAATAGAGTTATAAATCTGACCAATGACCATACATTAATAAAATTCAATACATGTTATGTGTTATTAATTTGAGTATACTGTAATATACTGGATATAAAATTATAAACCTGAATATATATTTACATATCCTGAATATACTATGTAACTCAATATGCAAACACAACTATACTGAGTTTAATAACTTTATAACTACAGTTAATAATTAATTATATATTCAGATTTATATTTAGAAATACAAAAATATTTAAAACTATACAGATTTTATATATATCCTGTATGGTCCCAATACCATATAATTAAATGTGGTTGGTTAAAAAAAAAAGAAGGAATATTTAGATGCAAGTCTTGAGTTTGAGGAAGCCAAAATGTTTGAAGTTAAAAAAGACTCTCAGTAAATCTAAATGTCTCCGTCAAGCAGAACAAAAATACGGCACAGAAATTAAAAGCAGAACAGAGACAGACTCTTGAGGACTGTGGTAGAATCTGCATTAGAATCTTCATTTGTTAGCTGTATTTTAGGCTCAGCATAATTTTGGCTTCGGTACCATACCAGAATCTACTACCTTACTGTCGTACTAAATCACTACCATAGGTGACAAATAAGCAGCCCTCAAAAGATATCCAAATTAAAAACAGAGCACTGCATGCATGAAACTCTGTTTAATGTTTAAAATAAATTCTCAGTACACTCCTGTTGAACAGAAGCTGTTAAACTCAGTTAAACAGAAGCGATACTAAACAAACTCCAGCATTTTCAGCACTGTTGAGTGGAATCAGACCAACTTAAACACATTTCACATCTGACAGTTGACGTTAACATTAACATTATATCAATATTATATCATCAGCACAATTATCATGTAGAGTGAGATTTATCTTTTTGACCCAGCTTGTTCCTCTGTTGTCACATTTGCCGGTTTCACTTCAGTTTGTGTAACACTGCTGCATAGCAGTGAACTTTGGAATAGCAGCGTGTCAGGTAACCAAATGAGCAAAATCATGATAATGTATCAACTGCATGTGTTTGTGAGCCTTTAAAAGCCTGGTTATCAAGGTTTAAAATTTCCATTTATTTATCATTTGATGAAATCAGTAGTCAAATGAGTAGTATTGCCTCATAACAGGCACTAGTTAAATTCAGCTGTGTTGTTGTCTCGAGTCTTAATAATGCATTGTATGTCCAGCACAACTATACATTATATATAAATCTGGAAACATACATAACAAACATATACACACACATTTGGTTCACTATATTTAAGGAAACCCATTATGCCCCTTTTTACAATATGTAATATAATTCTCAGATGTCCCCAGAATGTATCTTTGGAGTTTCAGCTCCAAATACCCTACAGATAATTTCCTATATTATTTTGAAAATGATGATGTCTCTTTAAATGCAAATAAGCTGCTGCTCCCTGCCCCCTTTTCCAGAATAGGGCTTCGCCTTTACAGCTTGTACCTCAGATATTCCGCTAAAAACATCTGTTTGGTTTTGATTATCATGTCTATCACACTGAAATCATGCGTTTTAAACCATATTAGTTAGAGATGCACCAAAATGAAAATTCTGTGCCAAAACTGAAACCGAAAACTCTGGATGCACTTGGCTAAAAACCGAAAACAAAAATTCTTTGTAATGATTATTTATTATTTTATTAAATAGTACAAAGTAATTTTGTAAGACTTTTTTAATTTAACAATTTTAATGATACTGAATTTAAAAAACACAACATACTTTTTACTGAAAGTAACACATTAACATTAGTTAACTATAGCTAACTATAACTTTTTTAAACTAATTATCCAAATAATGTATAATCCTACAAAGGTATTATTATCAGACCATGTGAGCAGAGCAGAGCAGAGCATCACAAGAGAGTAGGGTCATTTTACCAGGATTACCATGTTACAGCACAGTAGAAACAAATATACTTCAAAGAAATATCCTGTCGGTGCTTTATTTGAGTGGACTTTGGGTTTCCGGTGAGTATGAGCAGTACACATCGGAACGCACATTCATAGAGTGGAATATTAAGCGTAGCGTCATGCTGAGCAGTGACAAGGAAACAGTGGCAGTGCAGTGCCCAATATATATATTATATAAATTTTTCGGCTCGTTATTTGATGCATTATATACCAGTGGTGACTTTTTGAAAATGGGAAAAAGCACTTTTCAAGTTTTTTTTCTCCAAAGTTTGCATGGCTGTAACTCAAGAAGTATTAAATATATCTTAATACCCTTTTAGATTCTGGGTCTTAACAAAACTTTCCTTTTGGCATCTTCATTTTTAAGGGCCTATGTGATTCAGTTCCAGCAATACTGGAATCTCAATATGGCTCCAGGAGTACTTTGTTAAACTGTACACATTTTCAGTGGTCAAAAACCAAATGTAGGTCACTTTGCATACAGATGATACTTTTATTTATTTTAAAGAGAAATGTAAAGAACAAATAATGTAGAAACTAGAAACAAGCTGCAATTCTAATTTCAACATTATTTATTCTTCAGACATTCCCCTTCAATAAGCATCAGCTGCATGTAAAGGGATAAACATTTGGTTTTTCAACCACTGAAAATGGGTACTATTCAATAATCTGGACATGGAGCCAAATTGAGATTCCTAAATCTCTGGCACTGAACTATTTAGGGCCTTGAAAATGAAGATTCATAAAGAAAGGTTTATTATGAAACAGAATCTAAAGGATATTAAGACTTGAGTAACATGCACACAAACTTTAGAAAAATAATATTTATGGCACTCGGACAGGTATGTTCTATGGAACTGTTTTGATAGAGGGAAATAAGTTTTAACATTAAGTGTTCCTCAGGCATTCCTATTTAAAAGAAAATAGTAAGTTCATGGGAAAACACACATGCATTAGTAGGCCAGTAAAATAGCTCAAAACAACATCAGCCAAATAAAATTTGCACACAAAATAAAAACACAAGTATAAAAGTTAGTCCAAACTGTAATGCAGCACTGGAAGAAACATCCTTTGACAGAAGAAAATAATATTTCAGCCAACATCCTCCCCTGCTGGCCTCAATGAAAATGACAAGGCTTAAATAACTTAGAATAAGGCAGCATAAATAACTACTTAAAAAAAAAAAAACGTTTTAGTCACAAGCACAAGAACATCTCCTATATATATATGCTCTCTTTGTTAATCACAAGAAATGAGTTTGTCTGCAAATATGTATCAAAGGTAGTTTGTGACTAAAAAAGTGTCAAAACAATTGACAAATTCCTCATAATTAAAATACAAAACAAAATGACACAAAGTAATGGGGGTTTTATATTATAGGACATTTTGGGGAAAACACATTTTGACTAAGACTTTATGAACTTTTTTAATGCACAAAGAGTTCATTTAAGCAGATTAAATACTTTAAAACTCAAACATAACTACAAAACCATTATAAAAAGTTTTATATTTCCTTATATTCCCAGGTTTTCTATGACCATGAGAGACCCTGGCCCCAGGCTGTGTTGTAAACACGTGGAGTAACAGTAGTACACTCACTGTTGTCCACTGAGAGATTATACTGGAATTCCGGGAACTGCGTCTCCACAGGAACACTGATGGTACGACGCAGCAGTCTGGATTTGCAGGTGTCAGTCCTCTTCTCCTGTAGGAGCAGAGGGTGTATCTGACAGCGGAACACAAGAAAGAGAAAGAAAGACACAAATGAGCATTCACCTGCCTCTCATCTCATTATTAATATATTCCATCTGAATTGAACAGATTCAAGTCAAACAATCAGAGGCAGCAAGACATAAAGAATTCAATAAAACAAGCCCACAGATGGATAGAGTATGAATATATTAATCAAAGGGTTTCTAGCGACTTAAATTACTTACTGAATATAGCTATGCTATTTCATATATAATGCCATGTCATAAACATGCAAAAATAAAGCAGCTAAATATTATCATAGGGACAAAAAAAAAAAAAAGTTGAAAGCTTAATCTTTTTTTGTTGTTGTTTTGTTTAAATGGATAGCAGGAAATTATTATAGCCAGTCTATTTTTTCTTAAGTTCTGCTGATAGGAATACAGAAGAAGAAAGAAGTCGAGAGAGCAACTTAACTCTGGGAATTCAGTGTCAGACCTGGGCAGCTCTGACTACCAAAATGACCTTGCGTTCCTTCCCAGAATCATGTTTTGAGGACACACTCAGCCCTCATAGTGTTATAACCAAACTTTCAGAACGTGCATTCTCTTGAGACTGTGCTACTGTGCTTTTGTTGTTATTACCAACTGTGAATTTACCCTTAAGAAACAGTGCACATTCAATTTCATCCACAGCAATCTGGTTTACTGACAGTCCAAATCAATTTAATGGCACTGACATTTTAGTTTCATAACCATGGTATTTGCCAAATACTAAAAATATTTTAGGTCTGAAGTCAATATGAAGTAAAATTTGATTCATATTATTACTTTTCATATTAGCACTCGCCTTTAAGCTGATTCTTTTCTTACTTGGGAGAGTGATGAAACTCGGAATTAAATGAAACAACATACAGTGCTAAAGGGCTTAGCAAAAAATATGATATTTTGGAGGTGAGAAAAGTAATAATAAAAAAAAAAACACTTTTGCCTCAACAAACTCCTAATTTGCTGCTTCTTAATAGTTTAAGGTAGCTGTTAAGTTTGAGTATAGGGTAGGATTAAGTGATCTAAAATGTGATCAGAACAATATGTGGTTTGTAAGTAATAATACATTACCAATATGCTATTAATATGCATGCGAATAAAGGAAAATATTAAAGTATTAAAAGAAAATATTAAAGTTAATAGCGAGAATTGGTCCTTAAATTGTTACCAAATAAGTAATTAAATAAGAACACTAAAGAAAACTTTGTGCAAAGAAAGCACAAAAACTTTTTTTACAATAAAACACATTGTGTTATGCATATTTAATACACACAGCTATATGGGAGCATTGGGGGGAAGTTGTGGCCTAGTGGTTAGAGAGTTTGACTCCTAACCCTAAGGTTGTGGGTTCAAGTCTCGGGCCGGCAATACCACGACTGGGGTGCCCCTGAGCAAGGCACCGAACACCCAACTGCTCCCTGGGCCCCGCAGCATAAATAGCTGCCCACTGCTCCGGTTTTTTTTTGTGTTTGTGTTTTTTGTGTTTGGATTGGTTAAATGCAGAGCACAAATTCTGAGTATGGGTCACCATACTTGGCTGTATGTCACGTCACTTAGTTGCTTCCGGTTTCGCTACTGTTTGGACGCTCTTGCTTACTGCTCTTCAGCAGATCAGCACATTACTCAGACAACACATTTTTGGCAAAAACACTGGACTGGAATAATACTATGAAAAAGAAGACTCTTTGCCTCCCAGTGTCAGCACCTTACATTCCGGAAACGGGAAAACACAGCTGCCTATATTCAAACAGAAGAGAAAAAAATGCCTCTTGTGGAATCTACTTGTTTCACGAACTGCCACATGATTGTGTTTCTTGAAACAAAGTTACTTGCTGGACTTCCAAAACAGGCGGAACACACAGCAGACCGTCATCACGGACCCCCTCAGCATACAGCTGGTGAGTCCTGTGAATCTAGTGAATCTCGACAGTTTATATCAAGTGAAGAGGAACAAGCCAAAACTGATCGACAGACTAATCGATGGCACAAACAGGGAGCAAGACCCAAAGGCACTCGAGACATCAGATTGTTACGAGTATCTTTCATTGCTGCCATAACATCCTCTACCCCAGATACAGCTATCCAAGCTATGACAAGGCTTGCAAACACTGGTATTCTACCACCCCCTATACATCTTAAGAACAGATCTGAAGCATTAATGAATGTGTGTGAGGAATCCACAAATGTGACTGAACATGGATCGTATAGGGCTGGGCGATATATCTAACGATATGTTCTGGAGGGTATTGTGGGTATATATGGTTCCTTGATTACCGCTAAATCGCCATCACCTGCTTTCAAATGGAGCGGCATTTAATAGACAGAGCCGTAGTTCACTGACAAGCTATGCAATATCGCGTTCATTATCGCAGATGAATCGCCTTCGATAATCAACGCGATATTGCATACCTTGTCAGTGAACTACGGCTCTGTCTATTAAATGCCGCTCCATTTGAAAGCAGGTGATGGCGATTTAGTGGTAATCATGGAACCAGATTTACTGACTAGATGCGCATGATCATATCGTTAGATATATCGCCCAGCCCTAGGATCGTATCAGCCAGCAGCTTACATTGCTACTAACAGGTGCTCAAGGTCGAACAGACAGCGGCATTCAGTTCAGAGCGCAGCCGAGCCCAAGACTCTGATAGTGGGTGACTCCATTATCAGAAACATCAGTAGCAGGACTACAGCTACATGCTGCTTTCCTCAACCAACCATCTCTGATGTGAACAATAAACTTTGGAACATTCTAATGAAGCACAAGAATGCAAATCGAATCATCATCCATGTGGGGAAGAATGATATTTGGAAAAAGCAGTCAGAACTCCTTAAGAAGGATTTCAGTGAAATTTTTGAAACACTTGAAGACTTGAAGTTCAGTCATTCATCAGTGGACCACTGCCAGCAAGGGGAATTAACATGTTTTCACAGTTGCTTGGGCTGAATACATTGCTACAAAGAACCTGCAATATAAAAGGAGTCAACTTCATCGACAACTTCAATCTTTTCTGGGGCCATAGACAACTTTTTAAACTGGATGGCCTCAACCCAAACACTTCTGATTAATGACTTAACCACAAATAACCTGTATTTTATGTTTCTAAATGAAACACGGCTAGAAGATAGCTTCAGTGCAACAGTCCTCAATGAAACAGTCCCTCCTAACTTTACTTTTATAGTGTCAGCAGGACTGTTAGGAGAGGTGGAGGTGTAGCTGCTCTATTTAAATATGTCTATCAATGCAAGCAAGTGTCATTTGGTCAGTAGTTGTCTTTTTAATATCTAGGTATTGTGTTGAAAGGTGCTACACGCATTCTGTTTATCTTTATTTACAGGCCTCCAAAATACTCTCCAGCCTTTGTTGAACAGTTCACAGAACTGTTATCAATGATTTCTTCAGAGTTTGACTGTTTTACTGTTGGAGGGGATTTTAATAATCACATAGATAATGCAGAAATCAAAAAAATAAATTATAGCTTTTTAAACACATTTTACCTGATTCAGCATGTGCATGGACCCACACACGATCATGGACAGAGTCTAGATTTACTCATAGAATGTTATCGATGATATTGCTCCTGTAAAAGTCAGTAAGACGACTGGCAGACAAAAATCACCATGGAGAAAATCAACAGCAGTACAGAGTATGAAAAGACAATGCAGAAATGCTTAGTGGACGAAAACTTGAAATTCACTATAGCATCTACAAAGACAGCCTTAATCCTTTCAATGTGGAACTAGCCATAGCTTGACAGACCTTTTTCTCAAACCTGATAGAACAACAGTAACTTAAACAACACTTGCACTCTTTTTGCTACTGTAGAGAGACTGACACCCCCCACCCCCCCCCCCCCCCCAGTCAGATTCCCAGTGAAATGCAACAGCAAATGCAATGAGTTTGCTTCTTTCTTTTCTGAGAAGATCAATAATATCAGGAAGGCGATAAGCACATTCTCAAGTTATGCAGAGGTCAGACAGATTTGACTGCAATTTCAAAAAGAAATTACTATGTCTGTTTTTGAAGCAATTGATAGCAAAATTTTGGAAGAAATATTACAGCACCTTAAATCGTCAACCTGCTATTTTTTTTTTTTCAAAAGTGTGCTTAACTGTTTAGAAGCAGATCTCTTATAAGTGGTAAGTGCCTCACTTCTTTCTGGGATTTTTCCAAACTCCCAGAAAACTGAAGTTGTTAAGCCCCTTCTGAAAAAGAGCAATCTTGATAACACCATTTTGAGCAATTATAGACCAATATCAAATCTTCCTTTTATAGGCAAGATTATTAAAAAGGTAGTTTTAAATCAGCTGAACAACTACTTAAACTCAAATAGATACCTGGACAATCTGGTTTCCGACCGCATCACAGCACAGAGACAGCGCTCATTAAGATAATAAATTATATTTGCTTTAATTCTGATTCTGGAAAAATATCAGTGCTGGTACTACTAGATCTTAGTGCTGCGCCTGACACTGTTTACCATAACATACAGTACTTCTAGAGAGACTGGAAAACTGGGCTGGAAAGTTGTTAAGCCCCTTCTGAAAAAGAGCAATCTTGATAACACCATTTTGAGCAATTATAGACCAATATCAAATCTTCCTTTTATAGGCAAGATTATTAAAAAGGTAGTTTTAAATCAGCTGAACAACTACTTAAACTCAAATAGATACCTGGACAATCTGGTTTCCGACCGCATCACAGCACAGAGACAGCGCTCATTAAGATAATAAATTATATTTGCTTTTAATTCTGATTCTGGAAAAATATCAGTGCTGGTACTACTAGATCTTAGTGCTGCGCCTGACACTGTTTACCATAACATACAGTACTTCTAGAGAGACTGGAAAACTGGGCCGGTCTTTCTGGGATAGTACTCAAATGGTTCAGGTCATACTTAAAAGAGAGAGGTTATTATGTGAGTATAGAAGTGCATAAGTTTAAGTGGACGTTCATGACATGTGGAGTCCCACAAGGCTCAATTCTTGCACCGCTCTTGTTTAGCCTGTATATGCTCCCACTAAGTCAAATAATGAGAAAGAACCAAATTGCCTATCACAGCTGATGATACCCAGATTTACCTAGCCTTATCGCCAAATGACTACAGTCCCATTGTGTAATGACCCAGAACTCGACATGGGATCCATATGCAGGCTTTATTGCAGAGACTCGTAGTCGTACAGGCAATGGTCAATACCAGCAATATCAACAACGTAGGAAGAACAGAGAATCAAAATCCAGTAACAAGCAAGGGTCGGGTAGGTAGGCAGCAAAGGTACGGAAAGGATATCAAACAGGATCGGCAACAGGAAATCAAACACGGGTAATAACGCTCAGAAATGACAGACACAGCAAATCAAGACTTCGCGTTGATCTCCTGTGATAGTCAGCTTTTATACACAAGTCCTGATGAAGAGCACCTATGACGGTGATTAGAGTCCAAGGACGGGGCTCGTGGGAAATGTAGTGGAATCAGTGTAAATGAATGGATGGATGCGTGTGTGTCAGTATTCAGGTGAGGGTGCCCTCTGCTGGCCAGCAGAGGGAATCACGGGGTTCGTCTCCGTGACACATTGACTCACTCTGCCAATGCTTTGATGAAATTAACAGTTGGATGTGCCAGAACATTTTCAGTTAAACAAGGAGAAAACTGAAGTCATTGCATTTGGAAACAAAGATGAATTTCTCAAGGTGAATGCATAACTTGACTCTAGGGGTCTAACAACTAAAAATCTTGGTGTGATTCTGGAGACAGGCCTTAGTTTCAGTAGTCATGTCAAAGCAGTAACTAAATCAGCATACTATCATCTCAAAAACATTGCAAGAATTAAATGTTTTGTTTCCAGTCAAGACTTAGAGAAACGTGTTCATGCCTTTATCACCAGCAGGGTGGACTATTGTAATGGTCTCCTCACCGGCCTTCCCAAGAAGACTATTAGACAGCTGCAGCTCATCCAGAATGCTGCTGCCAGGATTCTGACTAGAACCAGAAAATCTGAGCATATTACACCAGTCGTCAGGTCATTACACTGGCTTCTAGATACATTTAGGATTGATTTTAAAGTACTTTTACTCGTATATAAATCACTCAATGGCCTAGGACCTAAATACAGACCACTCAGAACATTAGGATTGAGTCAGTTAGAAATACCAAGGGTTCACACAAAACAAGGGAAGTCCGCTTTTAGCTTTTATGCCGCCTGCAGCTGGAACCAGCTTCCAGAAGAGATCAGATGTGCTAAAACATTAGCCACATTTAAATCCAGACTCAAAACTAATTTGTTTAGCTGTGCATTTACTGAATAAGCACTGTGCTACATCCAAACTGATTGCATTGTATTTTATATATAATCATTTTCTATTTTTAATGGTTTTAAATTCCTTGTTTTATTGTTGTGATTATTTTTATATTCCTATTATATTATAACATTATATTGTTATTTGATTATTTTATTTCCTTTTATGTAAAGCACTTTGAATTACCATTGTGTATGAAATGTGCTATATAGATAAACTTGCTTTGCCTAGTTATAGTATAAAAAGCATTAGCCTAACTCACACCCTAATAGAAAACATTCTGCACTTTTACAATTAAAAAATTGCAAATAAGGCTTTATTTACTTTATTTTTAAACAGTTTCTACAAATGAAAACACTCCCAAAAAAAGACTGTCGATTTAGCTGTCTACAAATTTGTTCCCGAATAATGGTTAAGTACACACACAAATACCTAAATATTTATCATATTTTGACCTCTTGTATAAAAACTTCAATGCTGAGTTACTTTTTTCCCCCACAGAGTAAACTGAATTAAAAGACAACATTGTACTTTATATGAATAAAATTGATGTGTCTAAGCATACATTTCCAGCACAAGAATTTTAATTTGTGGATAGGGCCAACACTGTTAATGACTTCATTTACTTTACTTATCAAAGGCAAATTTATCATGCTACTTTAAATATTGGCTAATATGCATAGTAATAAAAAATAAAGAGAACTCTAGGCAAGTGTACGTTAGTTGGGCTCATGTATCAACACCCAGGATGATTTTATAAATAAATGAATGGGGGAAAAATCATCCTATAAGTACAGTAAATACATTAACAAATTTCTCTAAGCATTAAAGATCTGGTATTGCCAGGAGAGAATCTGTATTTTGCCTCCGCCTCGAGCAGAGAATCATTCACTACTGCTCTGCCGGCCAGTAATAGAGGAGTAGAGATTTATTACAGCGCTGCTCTCTGGCTGATAACAGAGGATTCGACATACAGTGTGAGCTATGGGCGAGCGGAAAATGCTTTATCGACCACAGTATACAGCATATATTCTTTGCAAGTGTGGGCCATCTATTGATTGTCCCTGTGGAACGCCGTGTGTCTTGGCTGCCAGGCCGAAAAGTGAGCTCAGGGAGCCTGCTGATGTACCGCACTTCTGCACATGTCACAATGACAAACTACACACAGCTAACACGCTATTCGCTCTCATGTGCTTGGACTAGTTCAGTCACAACCAGCACAAAAAACCTTTCCCTTCTGCCTCTTCCCTTCTTTTATCTAAACACTAGATTTTTGTTTTTCCATTTTTACTATTTGTTACTATGCAAAAAACAAAGTGAACATGTAATTTATTCCTGTAATGGAAAAGCTGAATTTTCAGCAGCCATTACTCCAGTCACTGTGTGACATGATCTTTCAGAAATCAGTCTAATATGGTGATTTTATCAATGTTGAAAACAGTTGTGCTGCTTATTTATTTTGTATTTTTTTTTTCTAGATTCTTTAAATAGAAAGTTAAAAATAACAGCATTCATTTAAAATAGAAATGTTTCGAAACATTATAAATATCTTTACTGTCCCTTTTTATTAATTTATTTATTGATAAGTGAGTACATTTTTTTTTTATTTTATTAATTATTACTGATATTTTTTATTTTTAGTTGGTTGTGTATATAAACATATATTCATATAATAATAATATAATATAGATATATTTTATAAAAAAAAAATATTTTTATATGAAGTTATACAAGTTTGCGGGCAGTTAATATAAGTATTCAAGTCATAAAACAAGATTTTGCTGACTGAAAAAAGTGATTAATTTAATTTGTATTAAGTGAGTACAAATAAAGTACAAATAAATAGCGACTGTTACTCCCAAATATACTTTTCAGTTAAATCTTAGCACAAAGAAGACATTTACAGCTAAATATTTTACTAAAATCACTATGTTAGTAAATATGTGACATGTAATAAAAATATGCAATAAATACATGACATACGCAATGTGATCACATGCATTTCTAACCACAGCCTAATTTGGTTTCAATGATTGAACCCTGTTTACAGCTATATTTAGCACCTGAAATGGATTTAAAGCCAGTTTATAGCCAGTTAAGAAAAACTGTAAAGGCATGTGGAAAACATGAGCAAAGGCTCTTTCTGTGACGTTGCATAATACCTCCTCTTTGTCCAGCAGCAGCATTTGATAGTCGGTGACCACACAGAATTTGGGGTTCCACACGGCACGTTCAGCACACGGGTGACCACATGACGTCCAGTGGCCTGCAGGACCCCTCATATCTGACAAGACAGAAGGAAGAGCAGAAATTGAGAATGATGTGAATGACAACAAAAAGGCACCTGGAAAATCAGAAGAGATGAGAGGTGAAGGGATTTCTGCCAAGCTTCCTGTTTGGATCATGTATTTAAAGACTGTCCTGTGCCTTTCCATTTACTCCTCCTCTTTACAAAGGTCAAACAAAATCCTGAAAGATCTGCAAAGCAAACAGCTCCTGAACCTATAGCAGACATGTCTTCCAAATGAAACAAGAGCGCTTGGAACACATTTATATGGTAATGAGGCTCCAGCTCTTGCCACAATGAGATTTCAAAATATTTCACCAAGTGAGCAGGAAATATTGCCATGTTAATTTGAGTGTGATATAGAGAACGTAAGTAAAGTGAATTACAACACTGTCATAGTGTTGCTTTTTTGCATCTCATATGGAGACATTGATTTGCCGCATGGAACGTTAACAATCTCATCTTGTTTCAGAACATTGAACAAGTCTGCTGGACTCTGTTCTCATTCTTATTCATGGCGAACCTCTGCTTCTCATGCTGAATGAAGGTAAAAAGCCTTTTACAGGCAAATAATTAATGAGTTGAAGTTAGCTGTTACACTTTGTGTGCTTTACAACTGGAAACTGTCCATGGGTGCTCTATGAAACATTACAGATTAATGTATTGTTTAATAACATCTTAACTAGTGTAACAGGGAATATGAAAAGTTCAAAACACACTAGCCTATAACAGCAACTTTCACACCATCCAAACGTGAGCACAGGTTCAAGACTCAGGAAGTCTTAAGAAACATGACTGGTGTGTGAGGAAGTGGTAGTAATATACAATTAACACACACTACTGTTCAAAAGTTTAGGGTCAATAAGATGTTTTTAAAAGAAGAAGACTATTTTTCTAATGTAATGTATATTTTAAATTACTTAAATTTAAATAATTTATTCCTGTAATGGCAAAGCTGAATTTTTTCAGCATCATTACTCCAGTCCTCAGTGTCACATGATTTTTTAGAAATCACTCTAATGTGCTGATTTCTTTCAAGAAACATTTCTTATTAATGTTAAAAATTGCTTTGCTGCTTAATATTTTTTCAGTATACTTTGATGAATAAAGACTTCAAAAGAACACCAATAAATATTTTTGTAACATTATAAGTCTTTTCTCTTATGTTTGATCAGCTTATAGCCTCCTTGCTGAATATACGCATTATGAATTGTATGAATATATTAATGTATTAATTTCTTGAGTAATATATACATAAAGTATATACATAAAGCCAGTTAAAGATTTTTTGTTAGAGCATAATAATATTAATAATAAAGTAAAATTTAAAATATTGAGTTTAAATCTAATTGAACTTTAAATGAATCATCATAACATCCAAATCAATATTGATGTTACTGACTTAATCTTCACTACATTAATTTTACATAAATCTATATAATTTTACAACACTATACTTTACTATGTGCCAATAATAGTATAAGTAAAACATCAGAGACAAAGGTGATACTTAAACTATGAACTATGAAACAGCAATATGTGAGCAACAGAACATCATCATCTGGGGTGAGCTTCTCCATCTGACCTCCTGAGATGTTTCTATGCTCAAAGAACCTATTCAAGAACGGTTATTCTCGCAGAAAAAGGGTCAATCTCCATAGTCTTTGTATGAAAATGCAAAAACACACACTTCACGTGGCTTGGAAAGTACAATCATTCACTTCCCCAACATCACAGTGTGCTTGCTAGAATTTCTTTTCCAATTGGCAGTTACATCCTAAGGGAAAGGCAATGGTAAATAATGCCTGGTTTGTCCAGAAACTCCATTGATGCAGGAATACAGAAAGAGATTAGAATTACTATCAACAAAGGATGTCACATGACCTCTTGCCTTTAAAAAAACTAAACAGAGTTTAGTTTAGTGAAAACATGCAAAGACAAATCCTGCTTAAGACTCATCTGACTGTATTAAACTCTTGCAGAAGTGTGTGTGTGTGTGTGTGTGTGTGTGTGTGTGCGTAAAAAAGATCTATATTTTGCTTCATCTCTCATATATTAGTCAACTCCATTACTATCTTCATTATTGTAACCATAAGCAATAATGTTTCTGAAAGAGTATGTGAGACTCTGTGCACAATTAAATCCTGTAATCTTGTGATGAGAGAAGTCTTATCTTTCAATTCAATGTGATTGTGCAGATGCAATTAGCAGCGCAGAAGCATTCTGAATGCCGGACACTGCACAATCAATGCCTGCTAGATAATGAGCAATACACTTAATAGCCTCCTCGAAGGTACACACACAGCTCAGAGATTTGAACATTTAAGGGAACCATTACAAGCCTATCATGTACACAATCCCATGCACTGCTTTAGAAAGATGAACATATGGCTAAACACAAATTGCTAGAAGCAGTGACTTTTCTCCCAAGATAGTGGTAGCTTTGAAGTGGCCAATCTGTTCTCCTCAAAGCACAAACACCTATGGACCAAGAAAAACAAAACACTATCTGGAAACAAGAATATCATTTCACTTCCATGTTTCATGCCAAAAGCAACTGACATCTAATTTAACATAACTTTATAAAGGCTACACAAAATTTTGTTAATACAATGATACTACTTATTTAACATTGTTCTTCTGTTCAAAGTATACAATAACTGAACTGGAACCTTACAAATGACTGTACTGAAAATGTCTAGACAGACAGCAATGGAGTGCATTCTAGGATTGCCAGAATAGGGACAAGACAATAAATTATTAAATTAAATACTGAAACATCATTTACTTTGTATTCAAGTGACAGTGTATGTTTTTCTACCCACTATTAGAGTTATATCAGATGTATACACCTTTAAAATAGATTTAATTTATTTATTTATATTTTATGCTTTCAAAATCAGTGCAATCAATAAAATCAGGGCTATCAATACAATAAAATAATTTTATTTTGCTTGTGCTTGGCAAAACAAAACAAAACAAAAAACACGAATGAAAGTGTAACACAGTGGTTCCCAACCCTGGTCCTTGAGGCACCCCAACACTGCACATTTAGCATGTCTGCTTTCTCTGACACACCAATTTCACGTCTTGGAGCTGATGATCTGAATCAGGTGTGTTTGATTAAGGGGACATGCAAAACATGCAGTGTTGGCGTGCCTCCAGGAACAGGTTTGGGAACCACTGGTGTAACAAATTTGGAAAACGTATAATAAAACTAGGGATGCACAATAAATATCGGCATGCTATTAATGCGCATCTAGTCAGTAAAGCATGCCCTTTTTACCTTGTCAAAATCAGCTCTGCAGACATCAACCCATTTTGTTGCATGTTGCATTAAATGCTAATGATCTCTGCTCACTCCGCCCCTCTCTTCTGTGGGGTGACGAGCCATGCTCTGAAAGACTGTTTACTTTAGCATTTAGCCGTGAAACTTGCTAACTAGCATGTTATTAGGAAAGGACTGCAAAGATTCATAAAAAAAAAAAAAAAAACCTTATACTTCTTCTGTAGGTGAAGCTGGATGACGAATGATTCACGCGAACATAAACACATTTAAGTAGATCGGGAGGTGCATTCCCTTCACAAACAAAAGTAATCCACTGCATCTTCAGCAGCTCAGATGTCAGGAGTAAATTAAGACTGCTATGTTCATTATTACATCCAACAACAAAACACCTCATTCGCTATGGAGACATTCTTGTCCATGTCCCTGCTCGATCGGACTGTTACAGCTCACTCAGGGCGGGTCTAAGGTAAGTCAGCTGTGTCAGTCAAGTATCGTAGGAGCGGCCTTCGTCTGTGTGATGTCACACGGACAAGATGCTGAGAACGACCTGATTTGAAAAAGGGAATATTATTTTTAGGGAATAAATAAAAACCACTGGGTGGATTTTTATCATTATAGGGTAGATGTGTACATGTGCAGCCAACACACATTTACGTTCAAACAACATATACAAGTGACTCCTTTAAATAAACTAAAATAAAACCTCCCCATTTGTTATTCTGCATATATCCAAATACACGCTGGATCAAAAAAATAAATAAAAAATTAAATTAAATATTAACATTAAAAGGCAGCTTAATATTGTATACTACAGCCTTCATATTGACGGGGTGCCTGTAACGTAGTCTATGTAGACAGCTCATTGGGTTTTGGAACAGGGTTAATGTTTCTGGGGGGGAAAAATCTGCAAAACATGTCTTCAAATGAGAAAAGCATTTTAGCTCCTGTAAATCCTCAGTATATCAGGTCCTGGATCCCTGACAGGATGTTGTTACTCAAACTAAGCACGGAGCACAAGGTGGGTAATTAAATGTGATCTGCTGGTTCATTCCTTCTCCTGTCAAGAAATTAAGGCCTGATTTTATTCTCAGTTACTTCAAAGTGTCATTTAATGTCCTACGGCTTCATGCTATTATCGGAAGGGCAATTGGTCTCTTAATCTTTGCAGGCAGTTTTCTGCTTCTCTAAATAAACACTTCGAAATGACCACTGCTTTGATTTTATCAAATCATTTATAGCATTTTCTGTTAAAAGATGCTAATAATTTTAGAATTATTGCCTTTTTTGTTTAATCTGCTGAATCCATTCATGATGTGGTCACATCAAAAAGAAGATTACTTTATGCCACTGCAAAGCGAAGCCCTTATCAGCGCAATAACAGCACACAAGGGAGGGGAGGATAGAGGGAGCAAAATACAAATGGCACAAGAGAGAGATGGAGAAAAAGAGAGATTTGTTCCAAGTGTGACATGAAGGAGACACAGAGGAGTGTTCCTTGTCCTCATTGGCTGAAACATGTCTCTGTGGCCCATCAGTAAGGTTTAAAATGCCCCTTTATAAACAGAAAATGAGAAATTTGTTCATTTTAGCCATATTACAGAGGTTATCATTTGGAATCATCATTCGTTTTATTAAAAAGTGATAAATTATTCACTTTTAAATGAAAACAAAACTGTACTGTGGAAAAAAAAAAACAGACTATCCAGGTAGCTTCCTCTGTTTAATAAGGCTAAGCTTACATTTGTGAAACTTGTCTAAACTAATTTGCGCTCTTTTTACAGAAGCTCAACAAGCATGTAATTTCATCCACAACACAATGCATGTGCTATTCAAACAACAAAAAAAAACTTAACACAAATATTTTTGCTCTTTTTATAAAAAGAAACTGGGCATTACACAAACCTGTAGGATCAAACAAGCCTTTCAAGTTGTGTAAATTTTTTGGTTTACTCAGAATCAAAAAAAACTGCTTGTGCTTCAGGGAAATAAGGCAGTTAAGACTTTTTAAATACATATTTTAGATAAATATAAACTCCTGGTGTAACGCAGATTATATCAATTATGTGTCTGAAGTGCTATTCAGTTTTCAATAAACAACCAATCAAATAAAACAAATTAGAACAAAGGGCTTTACTGTTTTGTTGCTAAAGAGTTACACCGATTTAGAAAATTGATTTAAAGGGGTCATATGATGCTTTTTTAAAGATCAATATTTTGTGTATTTGGTGTAACAGAATATGTTGACATGCTTTAATGTTCAAAAAACACATTATTTTTCAAATACTATACATTATTGTAGGTCCTCTATGCCCCGCCTCTCTCAAATGTCATTTTCTACAAAGCCCCCCCTCCTGACAAACGCAGTCTGCTCTGATTGGCCAACTGACCCAGTGCATGCATTTTAGGGGGGCGTGGCAGAGTCTTAACTTTGATAAAGAATATCTTTTTGGGTTTGAGACTTTAGTCTTTGCAACTTTACAGATCTTCTTCATGCACCAAGAGCTTGTAACACTCAGAGAAAGGAAAAATTTAAATCGCATCATATGACCCCTTTAATGAGAATTCTTTGAAGCACATAAAGAATTAGTGGTTGTATGGTACAGACAATGCGAATACATATGATCTCTCATGAGGTCAGGAATGAACATATTGACTCTATAATCGACAAATCATGTTTGCATTTGCCTGCAAATGTTCCTTTATCTAATAACAAATCCAAGTCTGATAACACAGTGCAGGTTGATTGAAAAACTAATACCCTAAGCTTTAAACAATGTGTTACTGCATGAAAAGAGCTAAATCCTTAGAAAACAAACAAACACACATACATACATACACACACACACACACACACACCATATTGCATTAAAAAGTCACCCCCATTTATAGACACAGACAAGCAAAGCACTGATTTATCAGATATAGGACAAAACTTTACCTGCCATATAGTTTCTAAACACTAATATGTCAATATCTTTGAAATAAACCAAAGACGATCACTAGAAATGTTCTTTATACAAATGTGCCATTTCATTTGATTTTTATCAAAATTATGAAGAACAGTACATGATCACTCATGAAAAAAACTACATAGAAGCTAATAAAAAAGTTTTCTATTCTACTACCATCCAAGAGAACCTTGAGCACAAGAGAGCCGTAGATTAATCGATTCATTATATGATTGTATGTAGACATGTGCCGGTATTCGATAATGCATATATCACGGTAATGAATATGCACGATATTGCTATAGTGTGTACTTCTAAATACCGTGACTAATTATATAT
Organism: Cyprinus carpio; assembly: GCF_018340385.1. Classification (NCBI taxonomy): domain Eukaryota; kingdom Metazoa; phylum Chordata; class Actinopteri; order Cypriniformes; family Cyprinidae; genus Cyprinus; species Cyprinus carpio. The sequence continues at coordinate 10,120,507 of NC_056601.1, forward strand.
TACAAATTATTCAGAATTTGGAATGCATTTTAAGAATACTTTTCCCATCAACTGGTCAAAATGCACAACACCGCTGTATGCTGCTTGAAAGATGCATGTGCGCTCTGATGTAAACAAGCATGCATGAGAAGCACATGGAGGAACACGTGAGAGACGCGCTGAATGAAAACACATTCACTCTCTGACAACAGATGGAGCTAAACTGCAGAAAATTCAGCCCTTACCCTGGAAACCCCATAAATAAAGCAGCCATTCAGATTTGTGGATTTGCTATGGTGTTCATCACAGCGCCAAATACTTAAATATTTAGACTTAATAGGCTATTTATTTTCAAACTTTTTTATTTTGTTTTCTTTTTACATTTTAATCTGGACTACAACATGCCCTAGATATTGTTTGAAAGTGTTTTGATTCTTTTTTGTTTGTTCACACTTTACATTAGGGCTTCATTAGTTATCATTAGTTCATTCATTAGCTAACAGAAACTGCAAATGAAAAAATTTTCTGAACATTCATTAGTCATAGGTATTCCAATATTTAATAACACATTGTTAAAATCGAAAGTTGCAACTGTGTTATTTAATGAGCTAACATGAATTAAGACTGGTATTTTTTAACAAAGATTAATAAATTCTGTAGCAAATAACTAAGGTTAACTAATGAGGTCTTATTGTAAAGTGATACCTATTGGTCTTTATAGTTCTTTTGCACTTTAATCTGTGTAAAACTTTTACATTTCTATATTTTTCTGTATTGCTTTATTGTATTTAAATGTTCAGTTATTTTTGTTATAAGAAAAAAGTTATTAAACCTGTTATATTATATTATGAGAACTTTTATTAAACTAAATTCCAATACCGTGATAATACCGTATACTGTGATAAAAGCATTAGCAATTAATCGCAACATGAAAATTCAATACTGGCACATTCCTAATTGTATGTAACCAATTACTAAACAAAAGCCCGGAAAGAAATCTATGATGAATTCTTCTAAGTAGGTCAGAGAGTAATACAGCAGCTGATCTGTTTTCTCTCTCTCTTTTCCTCCAGCTGCTCAGGTCTGCATGTGTTCTGCTCTACTGTATTTCAGGCTCCAAAGATCATGGATATTTGTCTACAGAATGTGTGGGATGAGATTTCATGTGCACACACTTACATTGCTCTACATTCATTACTATTTGATTACTGATATTCATAATGTATGTTTCCTTGAGAAGACATCAACTCAATGTCTCTTCTTTCTTCACACACACACACACACACACACACACACACACACACACACACACACGTATACACACACACACACACACACACACGTATACACTTAGCTGCTTCACATGCATATGTATAATTTCCTGCTTTCCCAAGTCTTAGTTTTTTTCTGCTATCCAATCAGTCACTGTAGAGGTAACCTAATGCTCCTTGCTTATTCTTTTTCAGTGCAAATAACACTAATTACACTGTAAAAAAAATATATCCTGTTAAATTTGCAGTTAAAATACACCAGCTATGGTTGCCAGAAATTCACTGTAACAATTACAGTGACAATCTATAATGGGACAGCATATTGATGCCTGCTTATTTTACAAATAATAACTGGATTTTCATATCATGTAAAATATACATTGTAATATTTTAGAATATATGTATAATTGAAATATACTGATAATACAGGTAATAGATAAAAAGCTGTATGATGAATCAGACTGGCCTGTCCATAAAACATGGCTATATACTGTATGTGCATAGGGTCATAATCACAAAACATGACACTAATATAATGCATTAAACATGAACTAGATAAAACAGGTAACACAAAACACAAATTCCAAATGCACATTACTGATAACAAAAATAAGAAGAAACAAAACCATTTAAATGAAATATAACCTAATGTGAAGTCACACAGAGACTTCAGTAAATGTTAACCAGTTACAGTTTTAACATACAGTATATGTACAGGGGTTTTTTTTCTGCGAGCATTTATTTTAATTTTTTTTTTACAGTAAATACTCTCAGCAGCATTATATATTTAAATGCATGGCGATAAGAACACACACCTGTTGAAAATTTGAAGCTACAACACTGAGAAGAAACTGCGTCTTGCATCAATACTGTATAAACATTGAACTCCCACACAAAAATACTCCCACAAAGACTAGCCAGTTCTACAAAATGATAATCCATTACAGACAAAGAAAAGGTGAGCCAGCAAAGACAGAAAAAGAGGTATACAGAGAGAGGAAAGAAAGCAGTCTGAGGGAGCGTTCAGAGGCGTTTACCTGAGAAGAAATCGGTGGACGTGCTCTCTTGCCTGTTCATTGCCAGTTTCTGTAGTTAGTCCGTCAGTGCGTGAGCAGTATATGGTAAGAGTGTGTGTTAGAACATGCCGTTACCATGTGCATGAAAGCAAGCATACGTTTGGTGCTCTGTCTTTTCTGAAGACTATTTGCAGTCAACTGAGGCAGAGTTTTGCTCTCTGGCAATTTAACTGTCACACATTTTACTGGCTCTCTTTTCCTTTTTGTTTTGTAGAAAAGCAGTCAAGCTGGTCAACACAAATTAGGTGCATCGTTCGTTATACATTTTAAATTACAGATCACAGACCACAGCAAGAGTTGATTAATGTTATAGGGAAAGCAGAGTAGGAGGATGCTTTTTTATACATGCATCTACACTTTCCATAAATCTGAATGTGTTAGTGGTTTGCTGTGTGTGTAAGTGAGCCTTTCAATGCTTCAAAAAGAGCCTCAGAATGCAAGGCAAAAGAAAAAAAAATAATAAAAGAGCAAGCACATTTTGAAAGATGGAGTGAGGGAAGTGGAGGAACAGAGTGAATCTGTGAGAATCAGGGTCATCCTAGAGATTGGGAGAAGTGGAAGTGTTCATACGCGTGTGTACTAGCGTGCATTCATTACATCTGTCCCTGAGCTCTGTGCAAGCTGTACAATCTCTGCCTCTAGAGAATCGCCATTGGTCTCTTCCGTTAGCCAATCAAGTATGGCTGCACAGACGCATTTCTATGTGTGTGCTCATCTCTACCATAGCACTGAAGCTCTCACTTCAGAAATGAACTAACAAATAAACACAGCCTCTTACAAACACACATCTTCAGTCCAAGATGAAACATTCTGTTGTACACAACAAAACTGTCACATTTTACACTTAAAATCACAACATAATGCCAAGACAGCTCCAGTGCCAACAATAAATTGCACCCATGAGATCCTGTTCCTCTATTGGGCATCCATCTTTCTTCATTGCACCTTGCCCAGCACTGGCATGGCAATAAATAAATAATAAAAAAGAAAAAAATCAGTACTTTTGTATTGTTTTCAAAATAAAATATGTAGATTAAGAAAAAAAAAGTCACACCAAATTTTACAATTTACCTTTATAAAACTTTACCTTTAAAAATTCTAAATACCCATTTTTAAATCAACACACCTGACAATCATTTCCTCTATATAATTTTGCTCAGGAGAAATTTTGTAAAATCCTAAGACTTTAATGATCTTATTGGTTAATTAACATTAACAGTTTCTATATTAATATCCTATTAAATTTGTGGCATTCTGCAGCCTCTCATCTGTACAGGAGGTAATGAACAACAATAACAATTCAAAATGTGATTACTTACAATATGTTGGCTAACTTATTTCAGGAATTTTGTATATAATAGGCTACTGAGTTGGCCCTGCACTGCCTATTGATTCATATGATTTTAAGTAATTTGCCTATATTGGCTGATTTTTTATTTTTATTTTATTTTTTTTTTGTTTTTTTACGACAGCCTAATGTGCAAAGATCATAATTTTAAAGCAAGCACATGGCATATTTGTGACCAATTTTTCAATAATTTCAAATTGATTGCATTTCTGGAGGTATTTTATTTTTATACTAGCAGTCAGTTGCACAATTTCAGTTTAAATGTCAGTGAAATTGTCCATAGCCCACACATATTTGTCAAAAATGAAAGCTAGGAAACACCAAAATTATTCTTTCATGCTTGTTTTCAGTTTATCTGTATTGTGCTCTAAAATTATGGCGTTTTTTCTTCCAGACCACATTGACAATTTAGTGAAAGACATTCACCTTAATTAAACAATGAAAGCCTTAATAAAATAGCAATCATAGCCTACATCTGAATTGCTTTTGTTCTGTTATATACAGTACTTGAAAAGGAGCCAAGAAGATTACACAATAGTCCTAGCTAATAAAAGTGACATGACAGGTGTGATGAGGACTATACTTGTAATCTTTGGCAGTCAATACCGATTAATTGTTCTTTTCAAAAGAACCTCTACAGCTTTCCTATTTATCAAGTCACAATGAAAACAAATTTGCTGAAGAAAGCTACACAACTCTCTGACAGCAAACTGCTATATTATTCAAGGAACACACAACAAGGGTCAGTATTTGTGCAGTAGCTCTGAAGAAAAAGTAAATATTTTATGTGACTTCAGTATATCAGAAGATGGTGGTTTATTTCTGCTAAAAGTGAATAATATGCATGATGATGATGAGATGTGCGCTCCTGCCCCACTCATTTCACAGTGCAGTGACAACATGACATGAGTGATTACTTGTGACTTTCATGGCATCTCACTACTTTCTCTATTTCTTTCGTGGCAGCCCTCTAACTCATTCCTCACTCTCTTGCTTGATTTGATTATTCAAGATTTAGATTAAGTCGCTGTCCATTTGGTGTGACCATGATCTCTAAGATATACAGCAGCTCTGATAGGCCATGTATGAGTGAGCAAAAGTTTTCTTGCCTCTACTTTGTCTTTGCAGAGTGTGTGACAACCGTGGCACTCTACATTGATCAAGACTTCTTTTCTGACAGCTCTACGAGTTGAGAAAGGGAAAATGTGTGTAGATCCCCATCACCATAGGTTATATGTGAGGATCAAAGCAGAAGGGATATTACTCTTCCACTGACAGCTGTGCTCAAGTGTGATAAGTGTCTGAGAGAGACACATCTCACTTTACTATAGCAATGACAAATGATGACATGAGTAATAGAATATACATTCACAACCATCTACGGACACCTTGGCAACTAAATTGCCATTGGCTAGTAAATTTTTTTTTACTCGCCAGACTGAAATACAATAATATACCATACTATACTATATATATATATATATATATATATATATATATATATATTTTTTTTTTTTTTTTTTTTTTTTTTTTTTTTTTCAGTCATTCAGTGTTCCTTTAAAAAACTGGAACTGGAAGTGTTCCTTTTATAAACCGCACCAAGGATTAACAAGCTGCTGGATTCATGAATATTAATCTGGTTGTGTGCACTCATTCGAACTGATTTGCTGAAATCAAAACAGGGAAGATAATAGGTGAGCACCAGCCAATGAGATTGTCATTTGCGCATTAGTTCCGCCCACTACTGGAAAACGGGAGATTTTTTTTTTCTACCAGTTCTTAAAAGCTGAAGAATTCCAAAGGAACTCCGTTATTTTGACAGGGAAATACAACAAAGAATATCGTTTACATGTAACGCATCAATTCTGCATGTTAGGTAAGACTATTTCGCTCACTCCGTCTCTCTCTCACTTTGCGTGTGTGAGAGAAAGTGACGGCGAGTCGTGCGCCTTCACACTAGAGTTTACGGTACGTCAAATACACAAACACAGGTGCGCTGCACATCCATTGGGATGAACTAAAAATCTACCTATACATCTATGGGAACAACAATGCGCATGATGTTATTGTTTACACGGTCATCAAGGATACGCAGAGCGAATGTGGGCAGCCATGCCATCGTTTTAAAAAGTCTCAGTTTTGGTCCGAAACGCAACCAGTTTTTAAGTTTTTAAACTAAAACGTCTAAAGTCTCCATTTTCGAGGGTCGAAAACGCCGGAGTAGTGTAAACGATAGGCGTAACCGTAGCAAAAGTTCTGCATTTTAAAACTAAAACACACTAGTGTAAACGGGGCCTAAGACATGTCTTTTTGGGCGTTAATTAATGGCACAAATGCCAGTAATTTGACCCAGCACAAATGTTAGTAAAACACATTTATAGGTTTTGCATCTGGAGGTAAACTCCTACAAATGCATTTTCAAAAAGGTCAGGTGCAAAAATAACTGTCCACGCCTTTTCAGCGCGATTTCATCACTGCGTGTCTTTAGTAAAACCTGACAGTACAATTTTAACGCCGAAAGATGGTTTGCGCTGGCTCAAGCTGTTAAAACTTGCCCTTTGTTGGGTATGGCTGGGTATCGAGTTTGACACCGACCAAATTGCTTCAATACCATGGAGTATCGAAAAACGTCTCTTCATTTGGTACCAAATTTTGATACCAAAGGGGATAATCTCATCAGCTTCAGTGAGCCAATAACGTTCCCGGTTACTTAGCTGTAACCTTGTTCCCTGAGAAAGCGGAACGAGATGCTGCGCTGCTCAGCGCATTGGGAAACGTCTTGTTCGTGACCAGCTGTGAATAATGTGTGTAACCACGTCGATAGAATTGACCCGGCGGTAATATAGCCTCGGTTGATGACGTCATCTGAGCGCGCCCGCAACACGGGGCTATAAATAGATAAGCCACAGGTGCATCAACAGGACATTTTGTCTGAAGAGCAGTCCTGGGACATATTTCAGTACGGCAATGCAGCGCAGCATCTCGTTCCGCTTTCTCAGGGAACAAGGTTACAGCTAAGTAACCGGGAACGTTCCCTTTCGAAAGCTTCGATGCTGCGCTGCTCAGCGCATTGGGAACGAGAATACCCACGCCGCCGTGCTTGAAAATGTCTGGACCCCTAAGGTTGTGCAGGTGTGCTACCAAACCACAAGAAGGCCTCAGACATTAGCTTCTGATGTTGACTCAAGGACATTAGAGCCCGGAGTAGCATGGACATCCAAACTATAAAATCTTATGAATGTGTGCGGAGAGGACCAACCTGCCGCATCACAAACCTGTTGTAAGGGGGCACCCCTTGCTAAAGCACTAGAGGAGGCGACCCCCCTTGTGGAGTGAGCTCTAAGACCTATAGGCGAAGCTTGACCGCGCGCCTCATAAGCCAAAGCAATAGCATCCCTGACCAAGTGAGACATGGTCTGCCTGGTGGCAGCTGCTCCTCTGTTACCACCACCATAACAGACGAACAGTTGCTCCGACTTACGCCACTGGCTAGTGCGGTGGACGTAAGTCTGAAGAGCACGGACTGGACACAGTCTATAAGATTTCTCCTGCTCCGGCGTTGCGAACGGCGGAGGACAGAAGGCCTCTAGAATGACCGGATGTACAGCCGAAAACGGAACCTTAGGCAGGTAATCAGGATGAGGATGCAGAATCACTTTCACGCTCCCTGGGGCAAAGTCTAAGCATGATGGTGAGATAGACAGAGCCTGCATATCCCCAATCCTCTTCAAAGAAGTTATTGCCATGAAAAAACCATTTTTAGAGTTAGAAGTCTATCAGACGCTGACTCTAAAGGTTCAAAGGGGGTTTTCAACCAGACCCTCGAGAACTATAGCTAAGTCCCAAGAAGGCATCTTGGTTTTTTACTGTAGGCCTCAGTCGTCTGGCCCCACGAAGAAAGCGAGAGAGCAGAGGGTGTCTCCCGAGTGGCATCCCGTCAATCAAGGCGTGGCAAGCCGAAAGAGCGGCCACATAAACCTTAAGAGTAGCAGGGCATGTGCCTGTTGACAACTTCTCTTGCATGAAGTCCGGAACTGAAGCAATATGGCAGTTGAACGGATCTACATTGTGTACCACACACCACCTGTCAAAGACACCCCATTTACTGGCATAACTCTGTCTGGTGGAGGAAGCCCTAGCACTAAGGATGGTATCAATAACACCCGGCGACAGCCCTGTGTTCCTCAGCTGGTACCCTTCAGGGGCCAAACATGAAGATTCCACAGGTCGGGCCTGGGATGGAATATCGTACCCCCTGCCTGAGACAGAAGGTCCCCCCTCTCCGGAATCGCCCATGGCGAGCCGTCGAGGAGAGATATTATCTCCGAGAACCATACCCTGTTCGGCCAACGTGGCGCTATCAGCAAGAGGCAAGACCCTTGTTGGCGAACTCTGGCTAGGACTCCCGGGAGCAGAGAAACTGGAGGAAATGCATACAGGCGCATTCTGGGCCATGTGTGCGCCATCGCATCCAGACCCAGGGGGGCTGGGTGACTCAGAGAGAAGTAGAGGGGACATTGCGCTGTCTGAAGGGAGGCGAAGAGGTCCACCTCTGCTTCGTAAAATTTTTCCCAAATCTGTTCCACTACCTCTGGGTGGAGTTTTCCATTGCCCTGTCGGAAGTGTCTGTCTGGACAGTAAATCCGCTCCCACATTCAAACGCCCCGGAATGTAAACTGCCCTGAGTGACAGGAGCTTGTCCTGGGCCCAAAGAAAAATCTGCCTTGTTATCTTGTTCAGATTGCGTGAGCGCAGACCCCCCTGGTGATTTATATACGAGACTGTTGCTGTGTTGTCCACCCGTACTAGAACATGACAGTCTCTCAAATGATGGAGGGAAATATTTCAGAGCCAGAAATACGGCCATCAGCTCGAGGCAATTGATGTGCCAATCGAGCTGACGACCCCCCCATTCCCCTTGAGCTGGGTGGCCATCCAAGACTGCTCCCCAGCCCAACAGGGAGGCATCTGTCGTTAGCAGTCTGCGACGACACGGTGCCCCTAGAGTGGGACCCAAGGCAAGGAACCGGGGTCTGAGCCACAGAGATAGTGTACGAAGCCCGCGGCGCGTCACTTTTATTTGCCTTTGAGGATTGGCTCTCGGATGAAATCCTCTGGCTTTTAGCCACAACTGAAACGGTCTCATGTGTAACAGCCCCAAAGGAATCACCGTGGATGCTGAAGCCATGAAACCTAACATCTTTTGATACTGACGAACAGTGCGATCCTGGCCTAGCCTGACCTTGCTCATGGTCTGCTGAATGGTCTCGATCCGAGCGGGAGACAGTTGTGCCCGCATCGTGATCGAATCCCAAACGATCCCGAGATAAGTCGTTCTCTGGGTCGGACAGAGAACACTCTTCTCGGTGTTGAGTCTCAACCCCAGAGAAACTAGATGAGCTAACACGATGTCCCTGTGTTGTAGCGCCATCTCTCGCGATTGCGCTAGTATCAGCCAATCGTCGATATAATTCAAAATGCGAATGCCCTGGAGTCGTAATGGAGCCAGCGCTGCATCCATGCATTTTGTGTACGTGCGGGGTGATAAGGCTAGGCTGAAAGGAAGAACCCGAAACTGGTATGCTTCGCCCCCGAAAGCGAACCTCAGGAATTTCCTGTGTTGTGGCAAAATCTCTATATGAAAATATGCGTCCTTCAGATCGATCGTGATAAACCAATCGCGATGCCGAATTTGCGACACGACCGTCTTGACGGTTAACATCTTGAACTTGAGTGCTCTGATTGTACGGTTTAAGCCTCGAAGATCCAAGATTGGACGCACTCCCCCACCCTTTTTGGGAACTAGGAAGTATCTGCTGTAATAGCCCGACTCTCTCTGTGGAAGAGGAACATGTTCTATGGCCTCTTTGCCCAGAAGAGTTTGTAGCTCTTGAGACAGTACCTGCATCAGCTCCGGTTTCATGGAAGTGGAAACCACGCCATTGAAACGTGGAGGATGACGAATAAATTGGATCCTGTATCCTACCCGTATTGTGCTCAACACCCATGCAGAAATGCCTGGCAGAAGTTTCCACGCTGCTAGACTCTCTGAGAGTGGTACCAATTTCAATACTTCCTTTTGAGGGGATGTTAGATGTTCCGTGTCCAGGATGATGGCAGGAAGCACTGGAACATCTAATATCTCGCTGGAAACCCCCGCCCCCCGAGGCACAAGAAGCGGCGGGGATGGAGGGGTTTTTGTGAGGCTAACGGGGCGGGGCGAAAAGCTCTCGAGCGCGCCCCACCCCGTGAGGGACTACCCCCACCAGCACGGGTGCCATGGCGTCAGGACTTCTTCTTCTTATTAATAAAAGTCCTGAGGTCTGGCTTGGGAGGTTGCTGAGCACGGCGAACCTGTCCCCAATCCCTACGAGGGGGAGCACGGTCTGCCACGCTCTGCTTTTTAACCTCCCTGGTTTTTGAAGGACCCGGGGCGAGGCTGGGTGGCTGATGGCCCCTCCCCTTGAGTGCGGCGAGGAAGAAACTGAACGAACGCTTCTTCATGTTTCTTTACTTCCCTAAACCTGTCGACGACCGTATTAACTGAATCGCCAAACAGGCCAGATGGAGAGATAGGGGAGTCTAAAAGAAACAAACGTTCCTTCTCTTTACTGCCCGTCAAATTAAGCCACAGATGCCTCTCCGTGCTGACTAAAGCTGACATCGACCGGCCAATGGCACGAGCCGTCTGCTTGGTCGCCCGGAGAGACAAATCTGTGGCCCGACGAAGCTCAGCGAATGCTTCCTCGTCGATTTGTACTGCCCACACTCAAGTCCTTCAATAGGTCAGCCTGGTATGCCTGTAACACTGCCATAGTGTGCAGCGCAGCACACCAGCCTGACCTGCAGCTTGATAAGCTTTACCCACTAGCGATGATGTAATTCTACAAGGTTTAGTGGGGAGAGTAGGTTTCTTCACCGAGGATGCAGATTCAGGTGAGAGATAGCTCGCAAGCGACTCTTCAACCCGAGGCATCTCCGAATATCCCCGCGACTTTGCATCCACGATAGTTGAAAAAGTCAACGTCTGCTCATCGCCCGAAGACTCAAGAGATATATCATCCTCCTCGTGAATCGAAGAAGCACCGGAGCGCGCTTCGAGATCACGAGAGAGGATGCGTGGATCTGGTGACACTGTAAGCGAAAGGGACGGGCCCGTCGCTCGCTCGTCATGCAGACCCGCACGAGAGCCCTCCGACGAAAAGGTGGGTGCGGTCTGAAAATAGTTCAGACGAGCACGAAGCATCTTCACTGAGAGCAGTTCACAATGCTCGCACTCACCCGTCTCTAAAGCCAGAACCGCGTGCTCTTCCCCCCAAACAAACAAAACAGTAATCATGCGTATCCAGCTCATACATAGGACGAGAGCATGGAGGAACACAACACTTACTGTTTCGTTGGGTCATCGTACGAAGATCTGTAGTAGACAAAAAGAATCTTCCTGACGCACACATGCACAGAATGATCTGAAGACAAAAGACCTGTTGATGCACCTGTGGCTTATCTATTTATAGCCCCGTGTTGCGGGCGCGCTCAGATGACGTCATCAACCGAGGCTATATTACCGCCGGGTCAATTCTATCGACGTGTTACACACATTATTCACAGCTGGTCACGAACAAGACGTTTCCCAATGCGCTGAGCAGCGCAGCATCGACTGAAGCTTTCGAAAGGGAACTGTGCGTTCACACCGCCGGCGGCGAGAGCATCAAAGTGGCCGGAAGTCATTCATTTTCAATGGAGAGTGCAGGAGCTGCGTGGATTTCTGATCATATGCAGATGTCCTTTTATACTACACGACCTAAAGCACGTGTTATGTGACCATTCATGCAAACTGTAGCATCATGCTACATAAGACAATAAATAAGATTTATATTCCGCTTTTACTCAAAACTCACTTTAAACCACCATCAAGTTTTTGTAATAACTTCCGATTGCCGCCTAATTTATGTTTTGGCCATGTAATGTTGTTAATTATGTTATTACCTCTGAGTCAGAGCAGCAATCATGGAAGAGAGAACACAGGCAGACAGTGCTGGAAGCTGCTAATGCTTATCAGTAAATCAGTGGAAAATAAATAGAAATCATGATTTTGATGTCTGAGCAATGCGTTTTAAAACGAACATGTACTAGTGTAAATGTAGCCTAACAGATACTGTAAACTAAAGATAATTTGAGCTTTATTAAAAATATTTGCACTGATTTATTGTGTTGGTTACATTTTGTTCCTCAGTGCAGTGGCTCAGGAGGTGAGTCTTTGAGTTTGTATAAACATTAACAAGCTGAAAAATAAAACCAAAAGCTTTTTTGTTGTTGTTTTCGATAATGTAATCTTGTTAAAACTGATTTCATAATATTGGTATCGAAAAAAGTATAGTTCAGGAACCGGTATCGAAGTCAAGGTATTAGTATCAGTATCGATATCGAAAACTTTTGAACAAAACCCAGCCTTATTGTTGGGTGTGCTATCAAGTCTGCATAACACTTTTCATGATTTGTGTACTGTAGTTTTTCCTTATATACTTGATATGCTATATTGTATCACTGTTAATATCTATTATTCAAAATCAATATGCATGAATGACATCACAATGCATGCACAATATAACCATCAAATAACCTGCCAGTTGCAGCTGTTATGGATTGCAGTTTGTAGTCACTGCAGTATCTGTGCTAAAAGTGCACAATCATTAAGGTGTATGCACTTACATAAAGCTTTATTTCACATCCTGACACCTCAATGAGAAAAGGAATTGTAGTCTTTGCTGTAGGGTTGTCAAAACAGTACATTTCTGCATGCATATGCTGAGAATAGTTTTCTGATAGAATGAACGTTTATTTATCATGCAGTTAAATGCGTGCACACACCCACATTTTACCATGACACTAATTCAACAGCGCGATTATGAATTATGGACCAATGATACTTCAGATACAGTACATGAACAGTGAAGCATGCAACACACACACACACACACACACACACACACACACACACACACACACACACACACACACACACACACACACACACATAACATCCTTGAACAACAAGGCTCTGGTAAACAAGTGGAGTAATAATCACCCATGTGTGTCTTATATCTCAATTGCTACACAACCGACTGATGTCCCTACATTTAATCATCTTTGTCCTCTTCCACATGACATAAGTGAAAGTTACAAATATGATTATGTCACTCGGTTCACAAAGTACACAGCTAATTTCTAATAATTACTGTAATTCAATATTCATACGTGCAGCAAGTGGTCAGTAAAGCCTGCCCGACTGCATGAGGAACATCTCCAATTTACATGACTGCTCATGAACTTTCCAAAATATTTTGTGGAACACAAAAGAAGATGTTTTGAAGCTGTTCAAAACATAATTTTTTTGTGTTCTACAAAAGATGTGGGTGAGTAAATGATGACAGAATTTTCACTTCTGGGTGAACTATCAATTTACTTTAAGATGGGATGTTTTCGTAAACGGCCCCAGAATACTACCTAGTTTTTCTACATAGAGAATAATCCCTCATCTGTGCTCAGGTTTAATCTGAGTTTACAATATGAGCCCATTGTAATACTGAAGTACACACATCTCCTCCTGTTACAAAAAGAGAGGATGTCTGCTTTGGAATTACAACCCCTGTCTTTAATCTTTGGTGGCAGTGACATTTAACCAGAAGTGGAATTCATGAGCATGTTCACCTGAGCGAAGAACGGAATGATGGAATATTTACGATGGGTCATTTAGTTTAAAGAGAAGGGAAGGCAGCTTTAGGAAAGAACCTGAAGGAGCCCGAGGGGAGCATGAGAGCTTCATTCACACCCACTGACATTTTCCAGAGGATAAATCAATTAGCAGGGTATTAAAGAGAGGCCGTGTGTGACTGAGTCTCCAGGCTCTTAAACAGTAACTGAGAAAGCACTACAGAACGCATGCACAAGCACACACACACATAACAACAAAAACACGATCAGACACACTCTAGATAGAGCATGAACAAGAAACACTGATTCCACTAATAAAACACATCCTGGCATGCTTCCTTTTATATGCTGCTGTTAGAAAAAAACAATGGGATCTAGGAGAGCAGGGCTGGGTAATGAAGGAGTACTAAAGATTTGAAGCCTGAACAGTTGTGATGCATCCAGAACAAGACAAATGAAAGAGCATGGAATTCTACTAAACAATACTGTCAACCAGCCATATGCACAAAGAGCTAAACTGTCATGTCCAATATGAAAATAAATGTAAAATAAAATGCTAATGGCTGAATCAAGTATAAATTATTTAAATAGTTTTAAAAGCTTTACAACATTATAATGTATAGCAATCGATATTACTGATTATTATCCATAATATTCATTCCACTGCCCTGCATCTCACTTAATTAAAGCTCTTTATATTGAAAACATGGGTATCCCATTTTCCAAAACAAAATAAAATATGAGAAATGTTGAACTCCTATTATGTTTTTAAAAAAGTTCCTCCCAGTCTGTCAAGGGTATATTTAACCCCATGTCCATTTAACCTCTAATACCATCGTAGGCACCAAAATTTGTATAGCCTTTCCAAAACACTTCTGTGTCATCAAAATTTTGCATGCATGACTCTAAATGAGAAAGTCAAGTCCAATTTTTTGGAGAACATAATTAGCTTAACCAGTTTAAATATCAAATGTGGGTCAAACTGACCCATAACAAAATAGGATTTTTTTTTAAAATAAATTTTAAATACATTTTATGTGAATGGCCCCTCAAAGAGGTGTGCCTGTGTTAAAACATGAAGGCATCTACCACAGTTGTTCACTATAATCATTTATGTCCAAAAACATTAAAGGGATAGTTCACCCAAAAAAGAAAATTCTGTCATTAACTACTCACCCTCATGTTGTTCCAAACTCGTGTGAAGTCCTTTGTTCTTCTTCGGAACAAATTTTGATATTTTTTTTGGAATCTAACAGCTCTCTGACCCTCCCATATAGAGTGTGGGTGTTTTTACGATATAAGTGTAGAAACGTAGCAAGGAGATAGGTAAAATAATCCATGTTAAGTTGTTTGTTCTATTGTATTGTTACAAAGCTACGAGAATACTTTATGTGTGCAAAAGGGGGAAAAAAAGACTTTATTCAACAATTCGTTTCCTCTGCGTCACCCTAGCGCCATTTTGGAGAGTATCCACTGAACACAAACAGTGTATGTTGTTCTGTGTCAGCCGCACCACACGGATACGTTGTTTTCTTTCAAATCAAAGCACAAACAATGTGCAAAACTTATTCGTATGGCGCAGCTGACACAGAACAGCATACGCTGTTTGCGTTCAGTGGAGACTCTCCAAAATGGCTCAAGGGTGACACGGGGGAGACAAATTGTTGAATAAAGTCTTTTTTTTTTTCTTTTATGCACAAATATTATTCTCATAGCTTCGTAATATTACGGTTATCAAAAATAACTAAATTTGACTTCAGAAGGTGAACAGAGGTCTTACAGGTTTGGAACGATATGAGGGTCAGTAATTAATGAAAGAATTTTCCTTTTTGGGTGAACTAACCCTTTAAGACAGAACTGGGGTGTATCATTTCCCATAAATTAGTATTTGTGACACATGGTATCAGACCTATAGATGCAGCCAGCAGGCTTGTTCTGAAGATTAAGTATTTTGAATTGGATCAGTATTAAACAGACCTACTAGCAAGTTTCTTTCCTACAAGGATTTACTGGGCAGCTGTTTTCTCCGGATTATATCATAAATTCCTCTGAGACAAATCCTCAGAATTCTTTGACCTGTGTTCTTCACTGATTTTGACTGAAGAGCCGCACAAAAAGGGCATCAACAAGTATCATGTAGAGTCATGCCTCAATTAACACGTCTGCTTAAAATACAGTAAATGACTGTGTGTTGCCATGGCACAGAGTTCCAAGCTCATTTCTCTAATGTAGAAAACAGCAGTTTTATTTGCATGAGGAGGTTTCTCATGATATACACACTAATCTAGCTTTGCTGTTTCAGTGTAGATTTTCTGATTTACATTTTTTTTATTATTATTAAAAAGGTATTTCAGGGTAAAAAGTGCAAATAAGAGATCAGATCTTGTTGCGTTAGAGAAAGTAAGCAAAGATTTTAAGCTAAAAATATTGCAGATTTTGTCCCCTTGTTCTTAGTGTAAGCACTGACTCTCCACCCCTCTTATGGGACTGTCCTACCTGAGACTTGAATCCATCCATGATGTTGGCTGTGAGATGAACAGAATAAAGGGTTCTCCATTGTGTTTCTTCTCCTTTGCATCATTATTGTGATTGGTAATCTGAACCAATAAGCGTGAGGATAATCTTCTGAGAGAGGCGTGCATCCCTCTATCTGCTACTGACCGATGTTCCAAGTCCTCTCAGCTGCAGCGTGCTTCAGAAAGAGAGAGAGAGAGAGAGAGAGAGAGAGAACAGGGAGATGAATCTGGTTGAGAATTTAATTTGTGATGATGCAGATCAATGTTAAATGACAAAACTGGTATCATCTGAAGCAGCAGGTTTTCTTGTTAAGTTTGATTTAACATCTCCACCAGGTTTTCATCTATAAATTAGTGCCTATTATGTTAAATGGAAATATTATATTTTAGCTGAGAAAAAAACAAAAACAATTGTTTACACATACTAAATTTACAGTAGTTGTCACCATTACAAATACACATACTTATATTTTAAGAGTTGCTAGTCAGTATTAAAAAATAACATAAGCTAACAACCTATGTTATTTCCTATTTATTTACAAACTGACTTCATTTTATAAAATGAAATGGGGATGATGTAAACCATAATAAATCAATGTAATTATTTTACATTTAAAATTAATTAAATTAATTTAAAACGATACATTCAATTGGTGTTACAGCTCACCCCTGAACGAGATTAACAACAACGTCTGAACAAACATTTTTACAATTTAAGGACATGTTGTCGATTTCAAAACTATTTTATTTTCTAGCAGACATTAAATAATGCAATAAAATCAAAGTCTGAGGCACATAATGCCAAAACATTATCTTTAAACTAAATGTGTTACTTCTGAATGACTAACGTTACATTTAGCCTAACATATTACCACTTTTTTCTCGTTTATCCATGTGCGTGTTGAGAAAATTGGATGGACTTAATTTAAAGGACTTCATGAACTACATGTGTTATATGCCATCAGGGGCTACACATTTTTTGAGAAATAGTTTCTATATGGACAGTTTGAAATATCCAAAGAGTATTTACCTGATTAAATGCACGTTCAAAGACGTGAAGGTAGTCGCTTCCACATTAGCGCCGCCCCACACCACTGCGTGAAAATGATTGACAGCCACCGCCTCCAATGAGACATCAAGCCCATTATATATGGAAAGCCGTTGTAACATTTAATCTATAAGCCATACTAGTATCTTTTTTCATGGTACTAGTATTATTTTTTAGATACTAGTATCTTTTCCATTAAGTACTAGTACTAGTAATAATAGTAATACTATTAATTAGGTACTAGTGCTTATTATTTAGCTACTAGTGCTTATTCTTTAGGTACTAGTGTTTATTCTTTAGGTACTAGTGTCTTTTGTAAAGTTACTAGTACTTATTCATTAGATACTTATTCCAATAGTGACTAGTATTTAATTATACTCTTCTTGTTAAGAAAAAAAAGAAATAGTACTTATTTTTTAGTTACTAGTAACTTTTTAGACCGGAAGATATCCTGAACTTCATAGATAGTAGTACTTTTTAAATTTGCATTTCTGTCTTGTATGGTAATCGTATTTTGAATATTAATGAGCCAGCAACATATAGGAGAGAGATTAAACACGAAACTGAAACAAGGAGATGGATGTACTTTTTTGAGAAAACCAAATAGAAAAGAAACAATTATTTGTACACAAGCACATAGAAAATGTATTTTTGTCAGTTTTGTAAACACTGTAATTTCGTAAACATAGTTGCCTAATGTGTTTGTTGATCATCGAGTGACCTCTGGTGGCAGGATGGAGATAAGACACCAATTTTATAAGCTGTTATTTTCCTATTTTTCCTCCAGTAAAAACAATAAATATCATACCAGTGCTGTATGTTAACCTTTTTTTTTTTTTTTTGCATATAGCACTGGTGCTACAGACACTGAATGTTTTTACATTAATATTCTGTACTGGGCACACTGGTGCTGCAGATGATGATTGTTTTTTTTTTATTTTTATTCTGTACTGGGCACACTGGTGCTGCAGATACTGAATGTTTTTACATTAATTTTCTGTACAGGGCACCCAAAACCCAAACCTTGTGGTTTTCAGACAAACATTTTCTTTATTTGAAAAAAATAGGCCAAAAGGTATTAATTAAAAATAAATAAATAAAATAAAATAAAAATAAAACACCAGGTTTGCTGTACTTGTAGGGCTGCACAATTTGGCCAAAAATGTTGTTTTTATCAATATAACTAATAATGATTATGGTTATTATTTCTAAATAAAAACTTTAAATAAAATAAGGAATATTACTTTTGTAATAACACTATTTCACTATAATATACAAAACTAATACAACTATTTAAGAATAAATATAATAATAAATATAGCTGCAATAAAAAAAAATGCACACTTCTTTACCATGGAGCAGAACGTAAGGAATTGCAAATGTTTACCTCAAAGTTCGTAATTATTTTAGCTATTTTTATTCAAATTAGGGTTTTGTGAGCAATAATGAGTACTCAATTAATTTATTTTTCATTCATACTCGCAGAAACTCCACAAGTGAGACTCACTGATGAAGTTCCAGGAAATTCAGCTTTCTCTGTAGATGTAGCCTAGTAGCTGAATAACATGCAGATAGACGTTTTACTGATGAAACATGATGAAAATAAACGATGACTGCGACAATATATGTTTTTATCTCTGCTCTTCAAGCCATCATGTCTATTTTTATAAGAATAAAGATTAAAATGCAATCCTAATCGATATAGCCTTTATCACTGTATTGAATAATATAAAGTGGCATGATTTCTGCCTCATCCTGGTTAATGAAACCATGTCAGATTAAAATAATACATTATTTCAAAGACTCGACTGATGTTTTGAAGTGAATTTGGACTTAAACATATCATTATACTGTCATATATCTATCTATCTATCTATCTATCTATCTATATATATATATATATATATATATATATATATATATATATATATATATATATATATATATATATGGACAACAGGTTTGTAATGGTAACCACTTAGCAATATCTAGGCTAACATACAAAGCCAGTAAGCCTTACTTAACAATCAAATTCAGTCTGCACATTGTATTACCATGTGGATTCTGATTGGACGGTGGAGAGGTACTCATGTTTATGTAATGATCTGTTTAAATTAAGATATCTCCAAATACATTCTCACTAGTTCTTTATGAGGTTGAAGATATCTCCAAATGAACAGGGACTCGTAATTATTTCTTGTTTTGATATCATCTTTTAATTTCTGACTAGTAATTATAGCAATAGTAACTAGTATCTATTTAAATATTACAAGTAAGCATTCATTAGATACTAGTACTTATGTTTTAAATACTGGTACTTATTCATTTAAATACTAGTACTTATTTAATAGGTACTTGTAGTTATTCATTAGGTACTAGTTCTTATTTATTAGACACTAGTACCTTTTGTAATTACTACTAGTAACTATTCTTATCTCACTAGTCAGATCTACTTTTTTACTCGTCTTATGTTATGACAAATGGCTACAGTAGAGTTCAATTAAAAAATTTACTAGTAAAATAAAATATCATACTAGTAACATTTCGAATAAATACTAGTACCTAATAAACCATTTAATAGGTACTAGTATCTAATGAATGACTACTAGTTTTTAATAAATAAGCACCAGTACCTAATGAAGTACTAGTATCTAATAAATAAATACTAGTATCTAAAAAATAAGTACTAGTATCTAATGGACAAGTACTATTATCTAATAATAAGTACTAGTATCTAATGAATAAGTACTAGTGTCTATTTAAAAGGTACTAGTATCAAATTAATGAGTACTAGTATCTAAAAAATACATACTAGTACCCAGTGAATAACTACTAGTACATAAAAATTAAGTACTAGTCTCTAGTGGAATACATAATAGTCAAAACTGAATAGTTGATATCTCAATAACGGATCCCCATAGAAGTCAATAGCAAAAATGTTTAATTTGTTACTAGTAACAATATAAAAGTTACTAGTCACTATTGAATTAAGTACTATCTAAAGAATAAGTAGTAGTATCTAATAAATAAATACTAGCATCTAATAAATAAGTACTAGTATCTAATCAATAAGTACTAGTATCTAATGAATGAATACTAGTACCTAATAAATAAGCACTAGTATCTAATGAATAAGTACTAGTATATAATGGTTAAGTACTAGTATCTAATGAACAAGTACTAGTACCTTTATAAAAGACACTAGTACCTAAAGAATAAGCACTAGTACCTTAAGAAAAAGCACTAGTAGCTAATGAATAAGTACTAGTATTTAATGGAAAAGATACTAGTATCTAAAAAATAAGTACTAGTAATGTTAAATTAGATACTAGTGCGGTTTATAGATTAAATGTTAAAACGGCTTGCCATGCATCGTAGCTGTGAATCGCAAGACAAATGTTGCGTGACTTGCGTGTCAAATTGCCTGCTTTTGGGCAAGAAAAAGTACACCTTTTCCAGTGTGTATTGGAAGAGTAGGAAAACTTTATTGCGCATTATATTGCATAGTTACGCGCATCCTCTCACTGTAAACTGGCCTGTCAATAATCCTGTTACAGTTAACATCGTCCACATTCCATTTCAAACCTACCGTATCAGAGAGAAAAGAAATAGCATGCTGTTCTGCCAGCTGTGGGTCGTTCATGCGAGAACTATTTTTATTTTTATTATTTGCATGTTATGCATAGGCTAATGATCCGTTTAAAGTTCGCATTGTTGTTGCAGATGAAATAGACTATAACAAGGATAACATTAAATACATATTTTAACCAGGTTAAATGTTGATTATAAGTAACTTTAACCCCTTTATCTGTGCCTAACCATTGTTCGCACACATCCGCCATATTTGTATTTTTTTAACATTTTATTTAAAATGGAACAACCTGGGAACAGCTCCGAGTAGAGTGTCACGCATGGTAACCTGAGTTAAAATATTCACCTGGGACCATGCAGCTCAATTTTGTTGTCTGTAGTGGGCATTTGTTGCAGTGAATTTCTACACCACATAGTGTATTTCTAGACCACATGTACTTTTTCTAAACCCTATCCTAAAGGAGCCCATTAAAATTCTGATAGTGAATCATCCACAAGAGACCTCAGCCATGAGAGGCTGATATTTGAGTAAGACTACAGAGAAACAAAGGCTTAAAGGCTATTTCATATATATATAGGTCAGCCATTCTGCTAGCTACTTTGACATTATGATGCAAACAACAAGATTCAGACTGAAAGATAATGTTTTGTTGGCATTATTGTCTTGCTTTACTTTGACAATTATCTCATCAGTCAGTACTGAGTTTATCATTCTTTTTTTAAGGTGCGAGATTCTACATGAAAGACTACAAAGAAGATTACAAAGCCAGTTAGGCTATTTCTGGCAGCTATTAAAGTAACATTTATAGAATAATTATGAATTCTTTTTGATTTTGAGAAACTTTGAATAATTAACTTAGTCACAACGAATTGCAAAATCATGCAATCAGTCGATATTGACATTTCAAATAGAACAAGACGACACATACCTGTACAGATTAAATCATGTTTTCTCCCATTTGTGATCACTGGAATCACTAAACAATGTCCATTATACTTATACTGAAGTATTAAAGCTTACTTTTTTTCCAATATTGATGACTCACAGACAGATGATTTGCTGCAAATCCATCAGAATTGTGTCATCAAAATTCGCACCTGGCTATGAACCTCCAGTAAATGTACATGTTCTGTTTTCTTACATAACTAACACAAATAACACATGAAGCTAGTATATGATTGCTATAGTATATGGGTTGTGTTTCATCCGGTTTAGGTATTTTATAAGAATAGTTTTGAGCAAAAAATAGCATTACCCTCATAACTGTCATGTGTAGTTTTCACACTATTGGTGCTCCTGAAAAGCCATGGATGGATTAAGATGCCTGGAACCATTGGCAGGTTGCATCTAGTTTGTTTTTGGACTGGTTATAATGTTTTAAAGTCATTTACATAAAAATGTAGCTTGGTCTAATTTGAAAATTAAAAGTTAGACAGATTACCACAGTTAATAGCTAGTTAAACTAGTTCTTTAGACACAATCTTATATTGGCTATGTTTATGCAGTTTATGCAGTTGGCCCCAGCATCACATGAGTGGGAGCGCTGACAATAAAAATCAATTTCTCATTTCATTGTTGTTTCTACGCTACATAATTTTCCTTGAAAATACCTTTATGTTTGGAGTTTGTGGAGGGATATTTCTTTCATCCCCATTGGTGTGTTATTATACATGATCCATGGTCACACACTGTTAAATGCTTCATTTTCCTGTTGCATGGGAATAAATGCATTGAATAAGAACTGATCACTGCTATTGAATTACTGTCTAGAGGTATCAGTGGTGTCCTTAACACAGATGGTGAAGGCATGGACAGTGCCTGGTCCTTTTGCATTTACACCCTGTTCATCAATAGCACTGTTGGGAACATCCTGTCCGATTTGCCTTTAAGAAACTGGCCTCTAAATGCATTCAGCCTGCCACTTGGACTGTTATTTGGAGTCATCAGTCATTATTAGTCTTTTTAGATTCTCCCTTCTGTTTTAACAATCTGCACATTATTCTTCTGGGTAAAAGCTTCTTCTTGCTTCCACATTCTAAAACTTAACCAAGAGAGCCTGCAGAAACATTTATGTATTTCAAATATGATTTTATGGCCTTTCTCAAATTCATTTAGAAATATAAAAATATCACATTAAATTAAATTTCATCACAGGTTTTCAAGGTTAAATCAGAAAATGGGTTTAAAGGCAGAATAGTTTTACAGGGAGTGTTACACTGCTGAAGTAATAAATCAATGTCTTCCATCCCAAAGCAGAGCTTGCAAATATATTTATAACTGGCAGAGCTTTGAACTTAAAGTTGTGTTATTATAACCCCCTTTTTTGTTTCCTGCACAAGCAGATCATCACATTTTATGGAATTACATTAGCTGGTGCTTAAATATGGTAATGTCGATGGTAAAGTCAAGTATGTATAAAAAAGGAGTGACCTTGTAATCTCTGTCAGCATATGTTTGAGCAGTAGGTACTGTAATGGATGTTGTCTTTGATAAATGGTTTGACAATCAAGCAATATATTAAAATGTAAAATGTTAGACAGACATAATGAGCTTTAAAAACAATGTCAATATCTATCTTTGATATTACAGACATGAAGTTCTTTTAAAACAGGAATAATATGTGCTGAATTTAATTACATTACATTTATGAAACACTGCATACATGTTATTAAAAAAAGAAGCTGTCTATACTTTAAAATCAGTATGTCATTGTAGGTTACTAGATGAGTGGTCAGATTAATGACTCATGACTGGATTTCAGCAAATCCCAACACACAAAAGCACTTCCTCACATCTGCACTTCTATTGTGTTTTCACAATTCTGGAAAACTCCATTTCAAAAGCCAGACGAGTGTGGACATATACCTTTTCAACAAAACCAAATTTCTCATTCAGCTCCACACAGTGAATTAGTTGAAACAGTTGAAATAGTTAAATTATTTGAGGGAACAGAAAGATTCAGATTTGCTCATTATTGCTAAACTGACTAGACAACATATTAGTTTGTGTAGATGTAGATTTTCTGTTAAAAAAATAAATAAAAAATAAAATAAAAAGATGTGTCTGTTCTGTAAGATACACACAAGCCAGACATTAAATCTGATCTATTTAGAAAGCATCTTTAGATATATTTATTTTTAATAACATTTACAGCAACTACAGTAAAACCCCTTTTTATCTTGATATTTATCACACCCATGTGCTAATGTATGGACAACTGTAATATTTATAATCCATTTTTTAGGATTTTTTTTTGGGTTGTTGTAGCAACTAATAAATATCTGTGTTGTTTTTTTTGTGATATTTTTATAAAAAGTGTTTATGTATTATTATTGTTGCTCCCAGATCTAAATACTTAAATTTCCCTATATTGTTGTTTTTGTTTAGGTGTGTGTGTAAGCCTGAATACACCTTCCTGATCTTAATATGATTTTTAAACATAGTAACTTACCTTTTAGATTTTTTGTTTGTTTGTTTGTTTTTTTGCTCTTATGCAGTGTCAGGAACATCAATATTTACATTTTATTGCAATATTAAAAAAATAATGAACTTGAAAATGAATGTCTTGTACCACATTTAATAATGAAAAGTGATGTTGTCGAAGCCAAATTTGAAGAGATTCCATTTATTTATTTTGAAATTAATGCATTATTAAAAAAAAAAAATAAAAAAAATAAAATAAAAACAAGCACTCAAATTTTGCTCAACCACTAGGCCTACATTAACACTTAACCAACCATTAGAAATAAGTTGTATAAATGAGCATATTTTAAATGAATTCATATTAGCTTTAAATTATACTCTTCATAATAAAGTAAATCATGAGAAAATAGTCAATAAATATATATGCTCGGGTCACTGAAATGGACCACAATAACAGTCTCATCCAATTATGAAAAGTATGAAAGGCATCTTGAAAATGATAAAGCCTTTAAAATGCCTTTCATGTGTTTTTTTTTCAGCTAATTCTTAGCTTCAAATATAAAATAAATATTTTTATTTTCTGCATTTCTCCTCTGCTTTGCTTGCTTCCAAATCTAGCCGTCTAATAACCCTGGGATACATTTTATTTTTTTTGTTCTTTGATATTTTTGTTTTGTTATTATTTTATTTGTTACTTTGGATAAAAGCATCTGCTAA